>NC_057800.1:44141826-44186362 GCF_018294505.1 Triticum aestivum
GATGAAAATAAACTCATACCGCAAAATCAATTAATCAAATTCCCAGAATAAAATGAACTCATCGCATTGGGGTCATTGGGTTCGACAAATCACTTCGCCGCAACGAAATCACTTGATCTCAAAAGAAAAAGGGACGGGGGTTCAGCTAATCATCACTGGATGAAAAGAAGCTCTTACCGCAAGATCAAATGCCCGGGAATCGCGGCCGGAAAGCCAGCGGTGAGGAACGGCGATGGCGGCGGCGATGCGCGCGGGGATGGGGAGTGGAGGCGTCAGCCCTAGGGCACGCGGCGGTGGGTCGGGTCGGGTCAGGGAGAGAGGGCTCGGGAAGGCAAGAGGAGGAGGAAAAGAAACGGGACGGGACGGTTTGAGACGACGATAAATTTTCGCCGTGGAGGAGACCGGATTGCCTTTTCTTCCACGGACTTTTTTCCTACGCTTTTTCTAGGAAATCAATACTTCTCTTCTATCCAAATTAATCGACGCAAATAAAACTCTGTCAATTAATTAATTTGAATCGGAGGGAGTAATTTTTTTGGTTTTATTATGTATTTGAGGGAGTAATTTATTTCGGTTTTATTATGTTGCCCGGTCCGCTGAGATGGGTGAGTGTGAGAGCATCTACAGCTGGACATGGCTAAATCGACCCTGCGGGCGCGTCCGCATCCGCGAGCATTGTTCGGTCACACTTTAAATTTCTCTCTCACAACCTAAAACCTTAATTAGCATATCTCAAATCCATACAAACTCATCCAACTATGTAAATGATGCAACACACATCGTCCGGCTACTACATCAGGAGGACTACCAAAATTTGGTATGCTCTACCTACGTAGTAGCTACGGAGAGGATCACGACTGCCCTTACCCTTCCCAGCGTCCTTGTCGTCCATCTCGCGGAAGAGTATGGATAAATCTGGATTTGCTCTTCGCTAGAGCTGTCCGACTCGTCGCTCCACTCCTTCCCATCCTTGGGGGGCAGGCCGAACATGGCAAAGACAACTCGATTTCCCTAAGACCACACCCATGTTTTGAACCACCCCACTCAGCGTTTTTAGCAAAGTAGATATCTAATCACACAAAACCTTGACGAAAAAACCCTCTTCCTAAGGAGCTTCATGAGGTAGTTCGAATAAACGGAGTCAGCGTCTTTTATAATTAGCTTGAACTGGTAATAATGAGCTCTTCATGTTAGGTATGTAACTATGTATGTAACTTTTTGTTCCATTTCTTATGAACCATCTATATTCCCATTATTACCATGATCTCTATATTTGTTTTAGAGTAAAATGCACCAAAGGTCCTAAAATTGTCTAGGGGTGTGTCAAGTTAGTCTCAAAACTTTAAAACTGCCTTTTTGAGTCACGAAAGTTTGTAAGTGGTCCATCTTCAGTTGTCGATGTATTAGACTCGGGTGTCTAATACCCAGGCTTATGCACAGACAAGAAGCAGCTCCCTCGCCTAACTAAAATTTCCATTCAAAGGATCCTGGCTCAGAGACGCCGCTCTTTGTGAGATAATGGAGCGCATTAAGAAGACCAAGACAAGCAACAGAATGAAGCACCAGAAGCAGCTCCCTTGCCGAGGGTACAAACCCGGCAAGGCCAAAGCCCGGCAAGCCTTGTGCTCAGCAAGCCTCTCCCTCTCCAGCTGCCATGCGCTCCACCTCACCGAGCAGCTAGTCACTAATCAGTGAGGTGTCGAGCTCGCAGGTAGTTAGGTGAAGCTTGTCGGACACTGGTGACACATCGGTACAATTTCCACCTTTATCGCCACCCGCCTGGGTGGCGTGTCAAGATTACAAGAGGCGGTTCGGCAAGCGATGCGACTGCTTTGCCGGGACTCCTCCTCCTGATGACACCTAGCGGTGCATTTCATGCGCTTTGTCTTAACTAGCAGAGTTAGGTATGATAGCACTGTTTGTTGTCTAATCACCAGATAAAGATTTTTTTGCCATTGTGGTAACCCCTTAACCTATAAAAGGACGGCCATGTCAACCTTTACAAGGGTTAGAACCCATTCAAACCCCACGGATGTGTACTCGTGTAGCAGCCCTCTCCTTGTGCCTAGCTGGGGGAAAGAGCTCCGTGTACATGTGCTCATAATCATACAATACACTAAAGCAGGAGTAGGGTTTTACACCTCAATGGTGGCCCGAAGCTGGGTAAAGATCTTCGCGTCTCTCGTCATTCCCGCTCTTTGCGTCATGATACGTCCATTTTGCATCATGCTTTTATATTGATATTTATTGCATTATGGGCTGTTATTACACATTATGTCACAATACTAATGCCTTTTCTCTCTTATTTTATAAGGTTTACATGAAGAGGGAGAATGCCGGCAACTGGAATTCTGGACTAGAAAAGGAGCAAACATTAGAGACCTATTCTGCACAACTCCAAAAGTCCTGAAACTTCACGGAGAATATTTTTGGAATATATAAAAAATATTGGGTGAAGAAAGCACCAGAGGGGGGACACCTGCCATCCACAAGGGTGGAGGGCGTGCCCTACCCCCTGGGGGCGCCCTCCGGTCTTGTGGGCCACCTAGCAGACCCCCGATGCCCATCTTCTGCTATATGGTGTGTTTTCACCTGGAAAAAATCAAAAGGAAGCTTTCGGGATGAAGCGCCGCCGTCTCAAGGCGGAACTTGGGCAGAACCAATCTAGGGCTCCGGCGGAGTTGTTCTGCCGGGGAAACTTCCCTCCGGGAGGGGGAAACCAAAGCCATTGTCATCACCAACGATCCTCTCATCAAGAGGGGCTCAATCTCCATCAACATCTTCACCAGCACCATCTCCTCTCAATCCCTAGTTCATCTCTTATATCCAATCTTTGTCTCAAAACCTCATATTGGTACATGTGGGTTGCTAGTAGTGTTGATTACTCCTTGTAGTTGATGCTAGTTGGTTTATTCGGTGGAAGATCATATGTTCAGATCCTTAATGATAATTAATACTCCTCTGATTATGAACATGAATATGCTTTGTGAGTAGTTACGTTTGTTCCTGAGGACATGGGAGAAGTCTTTTTATAAGTAATCATGTGAATTTGGTATTCGTTCGATATTTCGATGAGATGCATGTTGTCTTTCCTCTAGTGGTGTTATGTGAACATCGACTACATGACACTTCACCATTGTTTGGGCCTAGGGGAAGGCATTGGGAAGTAATAAGTAGATGATGGGTTGCTAGAGCGACAGAAGCTTAAACCCTAGTTTATGTGTTGCTTCGTAAGGGGCTGATTTGGATCCATATGTTTCATGCTATGGTTAGATTTATCTTAATTCTTCTTTTGTAGTTGCGGATGCTTGCGAGAGGGATTAATCATAAGTGGGGGGCTTGTCCAAGGAAGGGCAGCACCCAAGCACTGGTCCACCCACATATCAAATTATCAAAGTAACGAACGCGAATCATATGAGCATGATGAAAACTAACTTGACAACAATTTCCATGTGTCCTCGGGAGCGCTTTGCTTTATATAAGAATTCGTTCAGGCTTGTCCTTTGCTACAAAAATGATTGGGCCACCTTGCTGCATCTTGTTTACTTTTGTTACTTGTTACCCGTTACGAATTATCTTATCACACAACTATCTGTTACCGATAATTTTAGTGCTTGCAGAGAATACCTTGCTGAAAACTGCTTGTCATTTCCTTCTGCTCCTCATTGGATTCGACACTCTTACTTATTGAAAGGACTACGATAGATACCCTATACTTATTGGTCATCAAGACTCTTTTCTGGCGCCGTCGCCAGGGAGTGAAGCGCCTTTGGTAAGTGGAACTTGGTAAGGAAACATTTATATAGTGTGCTGAAATTTATGTCACTTGTTACTATGGAAAATAATCCTTCACTACTAGGGAAAAGCTTATAGGCGGACGCTTACTAGTAGCACGGGTTTATACCCCTCGCTACTGCTACTTACTAGTAGCGCGGGTTTTTAACCCTCGCTACTACTAAGTTGATAGTAGTAGCACGGGTTTTTACCCCTCGCTAATACTTAGTGTTTTCCACCATGCCTCCCGGGACCAGCCGTAGTAGTACCGCGGGTTATAAACCCACGCTACTACTAAGTTGATAGTAGTAGCGCGGGTTATAAACCCCACGCTACTACTAAGTGGTCTCCACCGTGCACCCCGGGACATGCCATAGTAGTAGCGTGGGTATAAACCCAGCACTACTATTATCAACCCACCGACACATGTATAAACATAGCGCACGGAGGCCCAATCCCAGACCCACACACTCTCTCGATTTCACTTATCCCTTCCACCTGCGACACCCTTCCTCGCCCACCGCAACTGCCGGCCTCGCACCTCGACGTCTCCCTCAAATCCGGCGACCTCCACTTCCACCATAGCCCCTCCTTCCTCCTCCTCCTCCTCCGCTGCCCCTCCTTCCTCCTCCTCCTCCTCCTCCTCCGCTGCTGGAAGGATAGGAAGATCCAATAGAGCGCCGCCCATGACATTGGCCAGATCTCTGATGAACGCAACCAATGGCATCATCTAGGGGTTCGGCTCCAACTCCGGTGGCCACCGGTGAGTTGCTGCACCTACTCCTCTCTATCTCTCTCTTCCTCTTCTAATCCTCGTCTCTTTTTTTGTAGCAGCAGCAAAGGAGAGGTGTGGATAAGAGTTGGATGGGGAAGCACCATCACCATGGACGACTTCATCCTCTCCAGGATCAGCATCGACCATGCATGAAGAGGACGATGACGCCTAGCTAGCAGCAGCAGCCATGGCTGTAATTTTTTTAATTCCTAATTAGTTAGCATTAGTGAGGGTCCAGACCCACGCTACTACTAGTTAGTAGTGGTGCGGGTGGTATCCACTATTGGGGAATGTAGTAAAAATTCAAAATTTTCCTACGTATCACCAAGATCCATTAGGAGATTCTAGCAACAAGAGAGAGAGAGAGAGAGAGGAAGTGCATCTTCATACCTTTGAAGATCGCTAAGCGGAAGCGTTACAAAAACGCGGATGATGGAGTCGTACTCGCGGCGATTCAAATCGCGGAAGATCCGATCTAGCCCCGAATGGACGGCGCCTCCGCGTTCAACACACGTACAGCCCGGGGACGTCTCCTCCTTCTTGATCCAACAAGGGGAGAGGAGAAGTTGAGGGAGAGCTCCGGCAGCACAATGGCGTGGTGGTGGAGCTTGTGGTATTTCTGCAGGGCTTCGCCAAGCTCTACGAAGGAGGAGGAGGTGTTGGGGAGGGAGGGGTTGCGCCAAGGAAGGGGTGCGGTTGCCCTCTCTCTCCCTCACTATATATAGGGGGAAGGTGTTGGGGAACGTAGCAGAAATTCAAAATTTTCCTACGTATCACCAAGATCTATCTATGGAGAAACCCGCAAAGAGGGGAAGGAGAGTGCATCTACATACCCTTGTAGATCGCTAAGCGGAAGCGTTCAAGAGAACGGGGTTGATGGAGTCGTACTCGTCGTGATCCAAATCACCGGAGATCCTAGTGCCAAACGGACGGCACCTCCGCGTTCAACACACGTACAGCCCGGTGACGTCTCCCATGCCTTGATCCAGCAAGGAGAGAGGGAGAGGTTGAGGAAGACTCCATCCAGCAGCAGCACAACGGCATGGTGGTGATGGAGGAGCGTGGCTATCCCGCAGGGCTTCGCCAAGCACCACGGGAGAGGAGAAGTACTTGGGAGAGGGGAGAGGGCTGCACCAGAACATTGGTATGGCTGCCCTCCCACCCCCCACATATATATAGGGGCAACGGAGAGGGGGGGAGGCGCAGCCTTGGCCCTTCCTCCAAGGAAGGGTGCGGCTAGGAGGAGTCCCTCCTCCCCAAGGCACCTCGGAGGTGCCTTCCCCCTTTAGGACTCTTCCTTTCCTTATCCTTTGGCACATGGGCCTCTTGGGGCTGGTGCCCTTGGCCCATATAGGCCAAGGTGCACACCCCTACAGCCCATGTGGCCCCACCCGGTGGACCCCCGGGACCCTTCCGGCGGTCCCGGTACAATACCGGTGACCCCGAAACTTGTCCGGTGACCAAAACAGGACTTCCCATATATAAATCTTTACCTCCGGACCATTCCGGAACTCCTCGTGACGTCCGGGATCTCATCCGGGACTCCGAACAACATTCGGTAACTACATACAAACTTCCTTTATAACCCTAGCGTCATCGAACCTTAAGTGTGTAGACCCTACGGGTTCGGGAACCATGCAGACATGACCGAGACACCTCTCCGGCCAATAACCAACAGCGGGATCTGGATACCCATGTTGGCTCCCACATGTTCCACGATGATCTCATCGGATGAACCACGATGTCAAGGACTTAATCAATCCCGTATACAATTCCCTTTGTCTAGCGGTATTGTACTTGCCCGAGATTCGATCGTCGGTATCCCTATACCTTGTTCAATCTCGTTACCGGCAAGTCTCTTTACTCGTTCCGTAACACATCATCCCATGATCAACTCCTTGATCACATTGTGCACATTATGATGATGTCCTACCGAGTGGGCCCAGAGATACCTCTCCGCTTACACGGAGTGACAAATCCCAGTCTCGATTCATGCTAACCCAACAGACACTTTCGGAGATACCTGTAATGCACCTTTATAGTCACCCAGTTACGTTGTGACGTTTGGTACACCCAAAGCATTCCTACGATATCCGGGAGTTGCACAATCTCATGGTCTAAGGAAATGATACTTGACATTAGAAAAGCTTTAGCATACGAACTACACGATCTTTGTGCTAGGCTTAGGATTGGGTCTTGTCCATCACATCATTCTCCTAATGATGTGATCCCGTTATCAATGACATCCAATGTCCATGGTCAGGAAACCGTAACCATCTATTGATCAACGAGCTAGTCAACTAGAGGCTTACTAGGGACATGGTGTTGTCTATGTATCCACACATGTATCTGAGTTTCCTATCAATACAATTATAGCATGGATAATAAACGATTATCATGAACAAGGAAATATAATAATAACTAATTTATTATTGCCTCTAGGGCATATTTCCAACAGTCTCCCACTTGCACTAGAGTCAATAATCTAGTTCACATCGCCATGTGATTAACACTCACAGGTCACATTGCCATGTGACCAACATCCAAAGAGTTTACTAGAGTCAATAATCTAGTTCACATCACTATGTGATTAACACTCAATGAGTTCTGGGTTTGATCATGTTGCTTGTGAGAGAGGTTTTAGTCAACGGGTTTGAACCTTTCAGATCCGTGTGTGCTTTACAAATCTCTATGTCATCTCCTAGATGTAGCTACCACGTTCTATTTGGAGCTATTCCAAATAACTGTTCTACTTGGAGCTATTTTAAATTGTTCCTCCATTATACGTATCCGGTATCTCTACTCAGAGCTATCCGGATAGGTGTTAAGCTTGCATCGACGTAACCCTTTACGACGAACTCTTTTACCACCTCCATAATCGAGAAAATTCCTTAGTCCACTAGTTACTAAGGATAACTTTGACCGCTGTCCTGTGATCCATTCTTGGATCACTCTTGTACCCCTTGACTGACTCATGGCAAGGCACACTTCAGATGCAGTACACAGCATAGCATACTGTAGAGCCTATGTCTTAAGCATAGGGGACGACCTTCGTCCTTTCTCTCTATTCTGCCGTGGTCGAGCTTTAAGTCTTAACTTCATACCTTGCAACTCAGGCAAGAACTCCTTCTTTGACTGATCCATCTTGAACACCTTCAAGATCATGTCAAGGTATGTGCTCATTTGAAAGTACCATTAAGCGTTTTGATCCATCCTTATAGATCTTGATACTCAATGTTCAAGTAGCTTAATCCAGGCTTTCCATTGAAAAACACTTTCCAAATAACCCTACATGCTTTCTAGAAATTCTACATCATTTCTGATTAACAACATGTCAACAACATATATTCATCAGAAATTCTATAGTGCTCCCACTCACTTCTTTGGAAATACAAATTTCTCATAAACTTTGTATAAACCCAAAATCTTTGATCATCATCAAAGCATACATTCCAACTCCGAGATGCTTACTCCAGTCCCTAGAAGGATTGCTGGAGCTTTGCATACTTATTAGCATCTTTCAGGATTAACAAAACCTTCCAATTTGTATCACATACAACCTTTCCTCAAAAAACGTCGAGGAAACAATGTTTTGACATCCTATCTGCAAGATTTCATAAAAAATGCAGTAATCGCTAATATAATTCCAACAGACTCTTAGCATCGCTACGAGTGAGAAAGTCTCATCGCAGTCAACTCCTTGAACTTGTCGAAAAACATCTTAACGACAAGTCGAGCTTTCTTAATGGTGATACTTACCATCATTGTCCGTCTTCCTTTTAAAATCCATCTGCACTCAACAGCCTTACGACCATCGAGCTGTTCTGCCAAAGTCTATACTTTGTTTTCATACATGGATCCTCTCTCGGATTTTATGGCCTCGAGCCATTTTGGAATCCAGGCCCACCATCGCTTCTCCATAGCTCGTAGGTTCATTGTTGTCTAGCAACATGACTTCTAAAACAGGATTACATACCACTCTGAAGTAGTACGCATCCTTGTCATCCTACGAGGTTTGGTAGTGACTTGATCTGAAGTTTCATGATCACTATCATAAGCTTCCACTTCAAATGGTGTAGGTGCCACAGGAACAACTTCCTGTGCCCTGCCACACACTAGTTGAAGAGACGGTTCAATAACCTCATCAAGTCTCCACCATCCTCCCACTCAATTCTTTCGAGAGAAACTTTTCCTCGAGAAAGGACCCGATTCTAGAAACAATCCCTTATTGCTTTCGAATCTGAGACAGGAGGTATACCCAACTGTTTTGGGTGTCCTATGAAGATGTATTTATCCGCTTTGGGTTCGAGCTTATCAGCCTGAAACTTTTTCACATAAGCGTCGCAGCCCCAAACTTTTAAGAAATGACAGCTTAGGTTTCTCTAAACCATAGTTCATACGGTGTCACATCATCGGAATTATGTGGTGCCCTATTTAAAGTGAATGTGGTTGTCTCTAATGCCTAACCCATAAACTATTGTGGTAATTCAATAAGAGACATCATGGTATGCATCATATCCAATAGGGTGCAGTTATGATGTTCGGACACACCATCACACTATGGTGTTCCAGGCTGTATCAGTTGTGAAACAATTTCCACAATGTCTTAATTTTGTGCCAAACTCGTAATTCAGATATTCATCTCTATGATCATATCATAGATATTTTATCCTCTTGTCACGACGATCTTTCAACTTCACCCTGAAATTACTTGAACCTTTCAATAATTCAGACTCGTGATTTATCAAGTAAATGTACTCAACATCTACTCAAATCATCTGTGAAGTAAGAACATAACGATATCCACTACACGCCTCAGCACTCATTGGACTGCACACATCAAAATGTATTTCTTCCAACAAGTTGCTTTCTAGTTCCATTTTACTGAAACCGAGGATTTCAGTCATCTTGCCCATGTGGTATGATTTGCATGTCTCAAGTGATTCAAGATCAAGTGAGTACAAACGGTCCATTTGCATGGAGTTTCTTCATGCATATACACCAATAGACATGGTTCGCATGCCTCAAACTTTTCAAAAACGAGTGAGCCCAAAGATCCATCAACATGGAGCTTCTTCATGCGTTTTATACCGATATGACTTAAGTGGCAGTGCCACAAGTAGGTGGTACTATCATTACTATCCTATATCTTTTGGCATGAACGTGTGTATCACTACGATCGAGATTCAATAAACCATTCATTTTAGGCGTAAGACCATTGAAGGTATTATTCAAATAAACAGAGTAACTATTATTCTCTTTAAATGAATAACCGTATTGCGATAGACATAATCCAATCATGTCTATGCTCAACGCAAACACCAATCTCGATGGTAGAGGAAGCGTACGATATTTGATCAACCTTGGAAATACTTCCAACACACATTGTCATCTCACCTTCAGCTAGTCTCCGTTTATTCCGTAGCTTTTATTTCGAGTTACTAACACTTAGCAACCGAACCGGTATCTAATACCCTGGTGCTACTAGGAGTACTAGTAAAGTACACATCAACACAATGTATATCCAATATACTTCTATCGACCTTGCCAGCCTTCTCATCTACCAAGTATCTAGGGTAATTCTACTCCAGTGGCTGTTCCTCTTATTACAGAAGCACTTAGTCTCGGGTTTGGGTTCAACCTTGGGTTTCTTCACTAGAGCAGCAGCTGATTTGCCGTTTCATGAAGCATCCCTTTTTGCCCTTGCCCTTCTTGAAACTAGTGGTTTCACCAACCATCAACAATTGATGCTCCTTCTTGATTTCTACTTTTGTGGTGTCAAACATCGCGAATATCTCAAGGATCATCATATATGTCCCTGATATATTATAGTTCATCACGAAGCTCAAGCAGCTTGGTGGTAATGACTTCGGAGAACCATCACTATTTCATCTGGAAGATCAACTCCCACTCGATTCAAGCGATTGTTGTACTCAGAAAATCTGAGCACAAGTTCAACAATTGAGCTTTTCTCCCTTAGTTTACAGGCTAAGAAAATCGTCGGAGGTCTTATACCTCTTGATGTGGGCACGAGCCTGAAATCCCAATTTCAGCTCTCGAAACATCTCATATGTTTCACGACGTTTCAAAATGTTTTCGGTGCCTTAATTCTAAACCGTTTAACTGAACTATCACGTAGTTATCAAAATGTGTATGTCAGATGTTCGCAACATCCACAGACAACGTTCGAGGTTCAGCACACTGAGCGGTGCATTAAGGACATAAGCCTTCTATGAAGCAATGAGGACAATCCTCGGTTTACGGACCTAGTCCGCATAATTGCTACTATCAACTTTCAACTAAATTTTCTCTAGGAACATATCTAAACAGTAGAACTAAAGCGCGAGCTACGACATAATTTGCAAAAACCTTTTTGACTATGTTCAGGATAATTAAGTTCATCTTATGAACTCCCACTCAGATAGACATCCCTCTAGTCATCTAAGTGATTACATGATCCGAGTCAACTAGGCCGTGTCCGATCATCACGTGAGACGGACTAGTCATCATCGGTGAACATCTTCATGTTGATCGTATCTACCATACGACTCATGCTCGACCTTTCGGTCTCTTGTGTTCCGAGGCCATGTCTGTACATGCTAGGCTCGTCAAGTTAACCTAAGTGTTTTGCATGTGTAAAACTGTCTTACACCCGTTGTATGTGAACGTAAGGATCTATCACACCCGATCATCACGTGGTGCTTCGAAACGACGAACTTTAGCAACGGTGCACAGTTAGGGGAGAACACATTCTTGAAATTGTAATGAGGGATCATCTTATTTACTACCGTCGTTCTAAGCAAATAAGATGTATAAACATGATAAACATCACATGCAATCAAATAATAGTGACATGATATGGCCAATATCATATAGCTCCTTTGATCTCCATCTTGGGGCTCCATGATCATCTTGTCACCGGCATGACACCATGATCTCCATCATCATGATCTCTATCATCGTGTCTTCATGAAGTTGTCTCGTCAACTATTACTTCTACTACTATAGCTAACGGTTAGCAATAAAGCAAAGTAATTACATGACGTTTAAGTTGACACGCAGGTCATAAAAAAATAAAGACAACTCCTATGGCTCCTGCCGGTTATCATACTCATCGACATGCAAGTCGTGATTCCTATTACAAGAACATGATCAATCTCATACATCACATATATCATTCATCACATCCTTTTGGCCATATCACATCACATAGCATACCCTGCAAAAACAAGTTAGACGTCCTCTAATTGTTGTTTGCATGTTTTACGTGGCTGCTATGGGTTTCTAGCAAGAACGTTTCTTACCTACGCAAAAACCACAACGTGATATGCCAATTGCTATTTACCCTTCATAAGGACCCTTTTCATCGAATCCGATCCGACTAAAGTAGGAGAGACAGACACCCGCTAGCCACCTTATGCAACTAGTGCATGTTAGTCGGTGGAACCAGTCTCACGTAAGAGTACGTGTAAGGTCGGTCCGGGCCGCTTCATCCCACAATGCCGCCGAATCAAGATTGGACTAGTAACGGTAAGCATATTGAACAAAATCAACGCCCACAACTACTTTGTGTTCTACTCGTGCATAGTAACTACGCATAGACCTAGCTCATGATGCCACTGTTAGGGAACGTAGCAGAAATTCAAAATTTTCCTACGTATCACCAAGATCTATCTATGGAGAAACCCGCAACGAGGGGAAGGAGAGTGCATCTACATACCCTTGTAGATCGCTAAGCGGAAGCGTTCAAGAGAACGGGGTTGATGGAGTCGTACTCGTCGTGATCCAAATCACCGGAGATCCTAGTGCCGAACGGACGGCACCTCCGCGTTCAACACACGTACAACCCAGTGACGTCTCCCATGCCTTGATCCAGCAAGGAAAGAGGGAGAGGTTGAGGAAGACTCCATCCAGCGGCAGCACAACGGCATGGTGGTGATGGAGGAGCGTGGCTATCCCGCAGGGCTTCGCCAAGCACCACGGGAGAGGAGAAGTACTTGGGAGAGGGGAGAGGGCTACACCAGAACATTGGTATGGCTGCCCTCCCACCCCCACATATATATAGGGGCAAGGGAGAGGGGGGAGGCGCAGCCTTGGCCCTTCCTCCAAGGAAGGGTGCGGCTAGGAGGAGTCCCTCCTCCCCAAGGCACCTCGGAGGTGCCTTCCCCCTTTAGGACTCTTCCTTTCCTTATCCTTTGGCGCATGGGCCTCTTGGGGCTGGTGCCCTTGGCCCATATAGGCCAAGGTGCACACCCCTACAGCCCATGTGGCCCCACCCGGTGGACCCCCGGGACCCTTCCGGTGGTCCCGGTACAATACCAGTGACCCCGAAACTTGTCCGGTGACCAAAACAGGACTTCCCATATATAAATCTTTACCTCCGGACCATTCCGGAACTCCTCGTGACGTCCGGGATCTCATCCGGGACTCCGAACAACATTCGGTAACCACATACAAACTTCCTTTATAACCCTAGCGTCATCGAACCTTAAGTGTGTAGACCCTACGGGTTCGGGAACCATGCAGACATGACCGAGACACCTCTCCAGCCAATAACCAACAGCGGGATTTGGATACCCATGTTGGCTCCCACATGTTCCACGATGATCTCATCGGATGAACCACGATGTCAAGGACTTAATCAATCCCGTATACAATTCCCTTTGTCTAGCGGTATTGTACTTGCCCGAGATTCGATCGTCGGTATCCCTATACCTTGTTCAATCTCGTTACCGGCAAGTCTCTTTACTCGTTCCGTAACACATCATCCCGTGATCAACTCCTTGATCACATTGTGCACATTATGATGATGTCCTACCGAGTGGGTCCAGAGATACCTCTCCGCTTACACGGAGTGACAAATCCCAGTCTTGATTCGTGCTAACCCAACAGACACTTTCGGAGATACCTGTAATGCACCTTTATAGTCACCCAGTTACGTTGTGACGTTTGGTACACCCAAAGCATTCCTACGGTATCCGGGAGTTGCACAATCTCATGGTCTAAGGAAATGATACTTGACATTAGAAAAGCTTTAGCATACGAACTACACGATCTTTGTGCTAGGCTTAGGATTGGGTCTTGTCCATCACATCATTCTCCTAATGATGTGATCCCGTTATCAATGACATCCAATGTCCATGGTTAGGAAACCGTAACCATCTATTGATCAACGAGCTAGTCAACTAGAGGCTTACTAGGGACATGGTGTTGTCTATGTATCCACACATGTATCTGAGTTTCCTATCAATACAATTATAGCATGGATAATAAACGATTATCATGAACAAGGAAATATAATAATAACTAATTTATTATTGCCTCTAGGGCATATTTCCAACAGAAGGGGGAGGTGGAGGTGCCCTAGGGTTTCCCTAGGGGAGGGGTTTGGGCGCCCCCACCCCTAGGAAACTTGCCCCCCAAGCCGAGAGGGGCTACTGCCCTAGGGGAGGCACCCCCACCTCTCCAGGTTACGTGAGATGGGGTGGGAGGGGCGCACAGCTCCTTAGTGGGCTGGTGTGCCCCCTCCCCTTGGCCCATAAGGCCCCCCAGCGCTTGACGAGGCCCCCCAACGCTTGATGAACCACGATGTCGGGGATTCAATCAATCCCGTATACAATTCCCTTTGTCCATCGGTATGTTACTTGCCCGAGATTCGATTGTCGGTATCCCTATACCTTGTTCAATCTCGTTACCGGCAAGTTTCTTTACTCGTTCCATAATGCATGATCTAGTGGCTAGCTCATTAGTCACATTGAGCTCACTATGATGATGCATTACCGAGTGGGCCCAGAGATACCTCTCCGTCATACGGAGTGACAAATCCCAGTCTCGATTCATGCCAACCCAACAGACACTTTTGGAGATACATGTAGTGCACCTTTATAGCCACCCAGTTACGTTGTGATGTTTGATACACCCAAAGCATTCCTACGGTATCCGGGAGCTGCACAATCTCATGGTCTAAGGAAATGATACTTGACATTAGAAAAGCTCTAGCAAACGAACTACGCGATCTTGTGCTATGCTTAGGATTGGGTCTTGTCCATCACATCATTCTCCTAATGATGTGATCCCGTTATCAATGACATCCAATGTCCATGGTCAGGAAACCATAACCATCTATTGATCAACGAGCTAGTCAACTAGAGGCTCACTAGGGACATGTTGTGGTCTATGTATTCACACATGTATTACGGTTTCTAGTTAATACAATTATAGCATGAACAATAGACAATTATCATGAACAAGGAAATATAGTAGTAACCATTTTTATTATTGCCTCTAGGGCATATCTCCAACAGTCTCCCACTTGCACTAGAGTCAATAATCTAGTTCACATCACTATGTGATTGTAATGAATCCAACACCCATGGGGTTTGATCATATCTCACTTGTGAGAGAGGTTATTAATCAACGGGTCTGAACCTTTCAGATCCGTGTGTGCTTTACAAATCTCTATGTCATCTTGTAGATGCAGCTACCACGCGCTATTTGGAACTATTCCAAATAACTGCTCTACTATATGAATCCGGTTTACTACTCAAATTCATCTAGATTAGTGTCAAAGTTTGCATCGACGTAACCCTTTACGATGAACTCTTTTACCACCTCCATAATCGAGAAAATTTCTTAGTCCACTAGTTACTAAGGATAACTTTGACCGCCACCCTGTGATCCATTCTTGGATCACTCTTGTACCCCTTGACTGACTCATGGCAAGACACACTTCAGGTGCGGTACACAACATAGCATACTGTAGAGCCTATGTCTAAAGCATAGGGGACGACCTTCGTCCTTTCTCTCTCTTCTACCGTGGTCAGGTCTTGAGTCTTACTCAATACTCACACCTTATAACACAGCCAAGAACTCCTTCTTTTCCGATCTATTTTTGAACTCCTTCAAAATCTTGTCACCGTATGTATTCATTTGAAAGTACTGTTAAGCGTTTTTGGTCTATCCTTATAGATCTTGATGCTCAATGTTCAAGTAGCTTAATCCAGGTTTTCCATTGAAAAACACTTTTTCAAATAACCCTATATGCTTTCCAGAAATTCTATATCATTTCCGATCAACAATATGTCAACAACATATACTCATCAGAAATTCTGTAGTGCTCCCACTCACTTCTTTGGAAATACAAGTTTCTCATAAACTTTGTAAAAACCCAAAATCTTTGATCATCTCATCAAAGCGTATATTCCAACTCCGAGATGCTTACTCCAGTCCTTAGAAGGATTGCTGGAGCTTTGCATACTTGTTAGCATCTTTTAGGATTGACAAAACCTTCTGGTTGTATCACATGCAACCTTTGCTCAAGAAAATCGTCGAGGAAACAATGTTTTGACATCCTATCTGCAAGATTTCATAAATAATGCAATAACTGCTAATATAATTCCAACAGACTTTTAGCATCGCTACGAGTGAGAAAGTCTCATCGTAGTCAACTCCTTGAACTTGTCGGAAAACACCTTAGCGACAAGTCGAGCTTTCTTAATGGTGACACTTACCATCATTGTCCGTCTTCCTTTTTAAAATCCATCTGTACCCAATAACCTTATGACCATTAAGTAGTTCTTCCAAAGTCTACACTTTGTTTTCATAGATGGATCCTCTCTCAGATTTTATGTCTCGAGCCATTCGTCGGAATCTGGGCCCACCATCGCTTCTCCATAGCTCATAGGTTCATTGTTGTCTAGCAACATGACCTCCAAGACAGGATTACGTACCACTCTGAAGTAGTACGCATCCTTGTCGACCTACGAGGTTTGGTAGTGACTTCATCCGAAGTTTCATGATCACTATCATCACTTCAATTGGTGTAGGCGCCACAGGAACAAATTCTTGTGCCCTGCTACACACTAGTTCAAGTGATGGTTCAATAACCTCATCAAGTCTCCACCATCCTCCCACTCAATTCTTTCGAGAGAAACTTTTCCTCGAGAAAGGACCCGTTTCTAGAAACAATCACTTTTGCTTCCGGATCTGAAATAGGAGGTATACCCAACTGTTTTGGGTGTCCTATGAAGATGCATTTGCCTGCTTTGGGTTCGAGCTTATCAGTCTAAAACTTTTCACATAAGCGTCGCAACCCCAAACTTTTAAGAAACGACATCTTAGGTTTCTCTAAACCATAGTTCATACGGTGTCATCTCAATGGAATTACATGGTGCCCTATTTAAAGTGAATGCGGTTGTCTCTAATGCCTAACCCATAAACGATAGTGGTAATTCGATAAGAGATATCATGGTATGCATCATATCCAATAGGGTGCAACTATGATGTTCGGACACACCATCACACTATGGTGTTCTAGGCGGTATTAGTTGTGAAACAATTTCCACAATGTCTTAATTGTGTACCAAACTCGCAACTCAGATATTCATCTCTATGATCATATCATAGACATTTTATCCTCTTGTCACGAAGATCTTCAACTTCACTCTGAAATTACTTGAACCTTTCAATAATTCAGACTTGTGTTTCATCAAGTAAATATACTCAACATCTACTCAAATCATTTGTAAAGTAAAACATAACGATATTCACTGCGTGCCTCAGCACTCATTGGACTGCACACATCAAAATGTATTACTTCCAACAAGTTGCTTTTTTGTTCCATCTTACTGAAAACGAGGCTTTTCAGTCATCTTGCCCATGTGGTATGATTTGCATGTCTCATGTGATTCAAAATCAAGTGAGTCCAAACGATCCATCTGCATGGAGTTTCTTCATGCGTACATACCAATAGACATGGTTCGCGTGTCTCAAACTTTTAAAAAAACCAGTGAGTCCAAAGATCCATCAACATGGAGCTTCTTCATGCGTTTTATACCAATATGACTCAAATGGCAGTGCCACAAGTATGTGGTATTACTATCTTATATCTTTTGGCACGAACATGTGTATCACTACGATCGAGATTCAATAAACCATTCATTTTCGGTGCAAGACCATTGAAGGTATTATTCAAATAAACAGAGTAACCATTATTAAATGAATAACCATATTGCGATAAACATAATCCAACCATGTCTATGCTCAACGCAAACACCAAATAACAATTATTTAGGTTTAATACCAATCCTGATGGTAGAGGGAGCATGCGATGTTTGATCACATCAACCTTGGAAACACTTCCAACACATATCGTCATCTCGCCTTTAGCTAGTCTCCGTTTATTCTGTAGCCTTTTATTTCGAGTTACTAACACTTAGCAATTGAACCGGTATCTAATACCCCGGTGCTACTAGGAGCACTAGTAAAGTACACATTAATATAATGTATATCCAATATACTTCTGTCGACCTTGCCAGCCTTCTCATCTACCAAGTATCTAGGGTTATTCTACTTCAGTGACCGTTCCCCTCATTACAGAAGCACTTAGTCTTGGGTTTCTTCACTAGAGCAGCAACTGATTTGCCATTCCATGAAGTATCCCTTCTTGCCCTTGCCCTTGTTGAAACTAATGGTTTTACTAACCATCAACAATTGATGCTCCTACTTGATTTCTACTTTCGCAGTGTCAAACGTCGCGAATAGTTCAAGGATCATCATATCTATCCCTGATATGTTATAGTTCATCACGAAGCTCTAGTAGCTTGGTGGCAGTGAGTTTGGAGAACCATCACTATCTCATCTAGAGGATTAACTCCCACTCGATTCAAGCGATTGTAGTACTTAGACAATCTAAGCACATGCTCAACGATTGAGCTTTTCTCCCTTAGTTTGCAGGCTAAGAAACTTGTCGGAGGTCTCACACCTCTTGACGTGGGCATGAGCGTGAAATCCCAATTTCAGCTCTTGGAACATCTCTATGTTCCACGACGTTTAAAAATGTCTTCGGTGCCTCAATTCTAAACCGTTTAACATTACGCACTGAACTATCACGTAGTCATCAAAACGTGTATGTCAGATGTTCGCAACATCCACAGACAATGCTCGAGGTTCAGCACACCGAGCGGTGCATTAAGGACATAATTTTTTCTGCGCAGCAATGAGGACGACCCTCAGTATACGGACCCAGTCCGCACAATTTCTACTGTCATCTTTCAACTAAAATTTTCTCTAGGAACATATCTAAAACGGTAGAACTAAAGCGCAAGCTACGACATAACTTGCAAAGACCTTTTGACTATGTTCATGATAATTAAGTTCATCTAATTTAATGAACTCCCACTCAGATAGACATCCCTCTAGTCATCTAAGTGATACATGATCCGAGTCAACTAGGCCGTGTCCGATCATCACGTGAGACGGACTAGTCATCATCGGTGAACATCTTCATGTTGATCGTATCTACTATACGACTCATGTTCGACCTTTCGGTCTCTTGTGTTTCGAGGCCATGTCTGTACATGCTAGGCTCGTTAAGTCAACCTAAGTGTTTTGCATGTGTAAATCTGGCTTACACCCATTGTATGCGAACGTTAGAATCTATCACACCCGATCATCACGTGGTGCTTCGAAACAACGAACTTTCGCAACGGTGCACAGTTAGGGGGAACACTTTCTTCAAATTTTAATGAGGGATCATCTTATTTATGCTATCGTCGTTCTAAGCAAATAAGATGTAAACATGACAAACATCACATGCAAATCATAAAGTGACATGATATGGCCAATATCATCTTGCGCCTTTGATCTCCATCTTTGAGGCGCAGCATGATCACCTTCGTCACCGGCATGACACCATGATCTCCATCATCGTGTCTTCATGAAGTTGTATCGCCAACTATTACTTCTACTACTATGGCTAATGGTTAGCAATAAAGTAAAGTAATTACATGGCGTTTTCATTGACACGCAGGTCATACAATAAATTAAGACAACTCCTATGGCTCCTGCCGGTTGTCATACTCATCGACATGCAAGTCGTGATTCCTATTACAAGAACATGATCAATCTCATACATCACATATATCATTCATCACATCCTTTTGGCCATATCACATCACATAGCATACCCTGCAAAAACAAGTTAGATGTCCTCTAATTGTTGTTGCATGTTTTACGTGGCTGCTATGGGTTTCTAGCAAGAACGTTTCTTACCTACGCAAAAGCCACAACGGTGATATGCCAATTGCTATTTACCCTTCATAAGGACCCTTTTCATCGAATCCGATCCGATAAAGTGGGAGAGACAGACACCCGCTAGCCACCTTATGCAACAAGTGCATGTTAGTCGGTGGAACCTGTCTCGCATAAGCGTACGTGTAAGGTCGGTCCGGGCCGCTTCATCCCACAATGCCGCTGAACCAAGATAGGACTAGTAACGGTAAGCAAACTGAACAAACCAACGCCCACAACTACTTGTGTTCTACTCGTGCATAGAATCTACGCATAGACCTAGCTCATGATGCCAATGTTGGGGAACATAGTAATAATTCAAAATTTTCCTACGTATCACCAAGATCCATCTAGGAGATTCCAGCGACAAGAGAGAGAGAGGAAGTGCATCTTCATACCTTTGAAGATCGCTAAGCGGAAGCGTTACAAGAACGCGGATGATGGAGTTGTACTCGCGGCGATTCAAATCACGGAAGATCCGATCTAGCGCCAAATGGACAGCGCCTCCGCGTTCAACAGACGTACAGCCCGGGGACGTCTCCTCCTTCTTGATCCAGCAAGGGGAGAGGAGAAGTTGAGGGAGAGCTCTGGCAGCACGACGACGTGGTGGTGGAGCTTGTGGTATTTCTGCAGGGCTTCGCCAAGCTCTACGGAGGAGGAGGAGGTGTTGGGGAGGGAGGGGTTGCGCCAAGGAAGGGGTGCGGCTGCCCTCTCTCTCCCTCACTATATATAGGGGGAAGGGGGAGGTGGAGGTGCCCTAGGGTTTCCCTAGGGGAGGGGTGGCGGCCACAGGGGAAACCCTAGATGGGTTAGGGCGCCCCCACCCCTAGGAAACTTGCCCCCCAAGCCGGGAGGGGCTACTGCCCTAGGGGAGGCGCCCCCATCTCTCCAGGTTATGTGAGATGGGTGGGAGGGGCGCACAACCCCTTAGTGGGCTGGTTTGCCCCCTCCCCTTGGCCCATAAGGCCCCCAACGCTTGACGGTGCCTCCGAAACTCCTTTCGGTCACACTGGTCGTCACCCGATACCCCCGGAACAATTCTGGACTCCAATACCCTTCGTCCAATATATCGATCTTCACCTCCGAACCATTCTGGAGTTCCTCGTCACATCCGGGATCTCATCCAGGACTCTGAACAACCTTCGGTAACCACATACTATTTCCCATAACAACTCTAGCGTCACCGAACCTTAAGTGTCTAGACCCTATGGGTTTGGGAACCATGCAGACATGACCGAGATACCTCTCTGGTTAATAACCAATAGCGGGATCTGGATACCCATATTGGCTCCCACATGTTCCATGATGATCTCATCGGATGAACCACAATGTCGGGGATTCAATCAATCCCGTATACAATTCCCTTTGTCCATCGGTATGTTACTTGCCCAAGATTCGATCGTCGGTATCCCTATACCTTGTTCAATCTCGTTACCGGCAAGTCTCTTTACTCGTTCCATAATGCATGATCCCATGGCTAACCCATTAGTCACATTGAGCTCATTATGATGATGCATTACTGAGTGGGCCCAGAGATACCTCTCCGTCATACGGAGTGACAAATCCTAGTCTCGATTCGTGCCAACCCAACAGACACTTTTGGAGATACCTGTAGTGCACCTTTATAGCCACCCAGTTATGTTGTGACGTTTGATACACCCAAAGCATTCCTATGGTATCCAGGAGTTGCACAATCTCATGGTCTAAGGAAATGATACTTGACATTAGAAAAGCTCTAGCAAACGAACTACGCGATCTTGTGCTATGCTTAGGATTGGGTCTTGTCCATCACATCATTCTCCTAATGATGTGATCCCGTTATCAATGACATCCAATGTCCATGGTCAGGAAACCATAACCATCTATTGATCAACGAGCACTACAAAAAAATACACTTCCGTGATGATACGTGTTTGTCACAGTAGGTCACGTTTTTTGTCATGCATGTACATCCATGACAAATTTATGACAGAATCAAGATAGTCATACCCGTGCTGTCGTAGAAGTGTTCCATGACATTACCAAAATTATCATCACGGAAGTGTCCACTTCCATGACGATAAATCGCGCGTCACAGAAGTGCTTTCATCAAGGGTGACCGACACGTGGCATCCACCGTAACGGAACGCCGTTAAGCTATCGGGTCGGGTTTTGGATCCGATAACCTGTTAACAGCCCCGACCAATGGGAAATTTCCACGTGTAAAATTCTTATTAGCCGGACGAAACACGTGTCAGCTCGTCAGTGGTTCAGATAGGCGCCTATGATATGTCGACACGTGCCACGGCCCACCATTGGCCCATTTAGCTTACAAAGCCGCCCCGTTTGACTTGGTCAAAAGTTAACAGGCTGGCCCATGAAAAGCCTGTTAACGGTCTCTTCGCAAATAGCCCATTTTACGGCCCGTTAACTCACGACCCGTTAGGCCCTAAAGGAAATCGGCCCAACAATGTCATGTGGGCCATCGAATATAACACCAGCCCATTTCACTTTCGGCCCATGTATGGCCCACGACGTCTTTCGGCCCATATGAGGCCTTCGTATCTTTCGGCCCTTTACAGGCCCACGGTGACTCCAACCCATAATGAACAGTAATTTTCTTTATACCCGTTAACAGCCCGTGATTTACATGGGCCGTTTCCAGCCCGTGTTAGCTTTCGGCCTATTGACGGCCCATACGTTCATGGGCTCCTTTTCGGCCCTCGATTACTTCCGGCCCGTTACTGGTCTGTTCCCCTAATGGGCCAAATTCGGCCCATGGCAAGAGTCGGCCCGTTACTGGCCTGTTCCCCTAATGGGCCAAATTTGGCCCATGGCAAGAGTCGGCCCATTACTGTCCTGTTACCCTAATGGGCCAAATTCGACCCATGGCAAGAGTCGGCCCGTTTCTGGCATGTTAACCCGTTGCGTCGTTTCCAGGCCGTCCTATATTCTGGCCCATTAGCGACCCATCATACCTGTGACAGAATTAAGCCTTTGCTGTCCTATGGCCTGTTAACGGTCTGTTACCGTGCTGGGTCGATACCAATTACGCCCGATTACGGCCCATGTAGACCCATTTATCCGATGGACCGAGGCCCACCGATTACAGGCCCATTTATCGATGGCCCGTAGGAGACCCATGGATCCTACGGCCCATATATGGCCCATGGTAGTTGCGGCCACTAGCAAACCAGAGAAAAAGAAGAGTAGGAAATAAATAAGGCCGAAACTAATGCTAGGCTATTAAGGCGATTGCACAGATTACATCCACTCAGCATCAAAGATCGCCACCAGTGCAAATATAGGGAACACCCTACACTATACAAAAATGGCTTGCTGTTTTCTTCAGCCGGTGGCTGCATGTTAAGAATAAATTTTGCATCGCACCAAAACAAATTACAACTATATAACAAAAGGAAGGTTGGCATAAAACTTAACAGTCTAGCAAATAAATGCACCACCAGAAGTTCAGAAGCTCAGTTCATTTAACCTGACTGTTACATTTTCATGCTATATTGTCCAATGGAGCACCATAACCCTCGCCTTCATTTCCCCTAGGCTCCTGAACAACATAGCAAATGTTTGATAGTCTGGTTTCAAAACCATGCATATCTTGACGACATTGAGCAATGTTTCTCCTTGTTTCACAAGGGTCTCTGTTAGGGAATGGACTTGTGTCTGGAGCGCAGATACAACATTGCTTTGAGCTTGCATATCTTGATCATGAGGCAGTTTGGACGATATTGCCTTACCAACCAACCCAGTATTATGCAGGAACGTGCTTTTGGCACTGTTAGTGGACAGGTACTGACCCACTGCAGCAAGAGCTGACATTGCGGTTATAGTTGCCTCGCCACCTTCAGAAGGTGGCGGTTCCACCATTTTTTCCATAGCTCGCTGAAAAGTTGAGGTTTTACATTAGTAGTACCAGAACAGAAGATATTAAGGAGGTAGCAAAACCAAACAAAATAGCTTTGGTCTATATACAGAACTTATTCTGGTGAACCCATGTAAAATATTAGTTGTATTTTATTGCAAAGTACATAATAAAACCAGGTCTCAAACATATGACCATGTACCATCGCTAATGTATTGTCTATTTCTTCACATTGTATTGAGGGCTAAGGATAAAGAGACGAAGTTTATAATACGGTAAGCATAGTATGACATCATTCATATCACAAAACAACTGAGAACAAACAAACATGCAATTGTAACGTTGTGTGGGCAAGTCCAGCACGGAACTAGATTACGGGTCAAGATCAAAGGAACATCACTCCTCTCTTTTCAACCTTGTAAGGTGCAATGATACGCTAAGACAATTGTGTATAAAATTAAAAAGAGTAATAGACATTGGCTGCAAACCATGCAGTTCAAGGCACAAGTCAGAGTAAGTAGTAGTTAAAAGGCATGAGGATTAAGGACTTACAACAGCGGCTTTGACTGGTGTAGTCATGCCCTTCTTCTTGCTGGTGTGACAGTCCTTGAAGATTTCCACAACATTTGGTTCAGGTACTTTTTGGTCCTTGCGGGCTTTCCTCTGCATTTCGAACAAGTCAATATAGATCTGATAATATGGTACAGCAAAAAGAGTGAAACAACAGCTAATTACAAGAGCCTCGCAGTGTGCAATATAGCTACGAGATCCTGTCGTTTGTTGGAATTTCACTTTCGTACGGTTGGCCTTGTTCTTTGAACAGTTCACTTATAAGAAGATAGATTTGTGTGGCACATGCGTAAATAGGACTTCAACATGTGATCTGATCACATATATATAGTGTACCCGATACTTTGGATCGGACCAGTGTTTAACAAGGCCTCTCCAGTCTTCATCCGATATATTTTCCACTGGAGATGTTTGGGAAAGTTCACTGTTAGCCTTGCCTTCAAAGTGAGTTTTCCTCAAGTTATACCGGTACTGTCGCAGAGCAGACTTGAAAACATGGGTGCAAGCTTGTCTGGTTGCATCATCTTGGCTATCCAACTTGAACCTCATCTGTTGAAAATTATGGGAGTCTCATTATCAGCAACCTAGAGAGTATGGGACAGAGCAAGACGATATTACTAGTTTCCATACATAACCATACTTACAGATAAATGGTCGAGGAATGTGTTGAACTGGGTTTCGTCTTTGTCATTCCTGTACTGAATCCATGTTGGGAGGATACGTACATGACACCTAACGGCAACCGCTGCCTCTGATACTAACTTGGTTGACTCTGTAGCATCACGTGGCCTTTTTAAACCTGCCTCAAAACGGATCTCCATTCTTCCTCCTCTAGATTTAGTTAATCTATCGAGCATTATCCCTGATGTTTGTTTCCTCTTCAGCCTAGGTGCTAGTCCAACAACAAACATAGGAAGTGTTAGTGTACATCAAACTGTGAGACTACATATAAAGAAGCATGCAACTGTAACTTGACTCCAGCAACTACCTTCTTGTTGTTGAAGCTCACAAGGTTCATCTGATATTGCCAACTCGTCTTGTGTCAAGAGTGCTTGGGAAGTAGTGTCAGGTGGCAAGGGAGCTTGGGAACATGCTGCTAGCTCAGTTAACGCACGAGTAAGTCGTGCAACTGGTAGTACTGTGGTAGGTGTTGCAAGAACTAGGGCTGTCTCTGCTTGTTTGGTGGCAGCTATTTGTTTCTATTTGGATTTTTTTGCAACTCGTGTAGCATCGGATGCCGTGTTTGTAGAATTTTCCGCTGGACTTTGACCTTCTATTGCACCATCAGTACCAGTAGAATCTGCAGGATTCATCCGCTTCTCATTCCCTGCCATTATGTGTTTCTTCCTCTTTCTCTATGCCATGTTAAATCAAGCCGGCAAGAAAAACGAATAACAATTTAGTTCTTCAGAACAAATTGATGCGTGATGCAGACAAACTGAACTTTGATGTTAGACAACCACATGATAGGAGGATGTAATATGTATGAAAAACAGGACGAAAGAGATAACCAGAACTATGATGTGTAAACTAAGAAGAAGACATTTCACGAAATTAGAAGCAATGCAATGGAAGGTGGACACCATATGAAAGATGCTACAAATATCGCTCTACCAAGTTATTAGTGTCTCATCATAAATGGCGTTTAAACAAATGTGAAGCAATACAAGAAATAAATCATATGCAAGATGCAAACAACATCACACTACCATGTTAGAGGTCTCTCGTCATTAGTGCCATTGCATATTCACAGCATTGCATATTCACAGCTTATGATGTGTAAACTAAGGAGAAGGCATTTCAACAAATTAGAAGCAATGAAAGCTAGACACCATATGAAAGATGCAACGAATATCACTCTACCAAGTTAAAACTGTCTCGTCATAAGTGTCGTTTCAACAAATTAGTAGTACAAGCTAGAAAAGAATGTGAGATGTAACCTATATCACACTCCGAAGTCAAACGTGTCTTATGATAAGTGATTGTTGCAGGTTACACAATAGTAGTAATTTGATGTAAGAACATGGTGTGATAGACAGATATTGTATGTTCTAGAAACAGGAACACATGTTTATTCAAGTATAATGTGTAAAGTAAGCAGATGGAATTCAACAAAATTAGAAGCAATATAAGCTAGACATCACACATAACATGCAACCACATGTAACAGTGCCAAGTTAGAGGGAGCACCGGTGATGTTGCACTAGGGGAGACGTGCTCATCATAAACACAGCTTTGTTGAGTGTCTATGCATGTGTTGTCTTGGAAATCATCTTGGGGGTGTGGAGGAGTAGAAACTGTAGAGGCCCTCCGTTCGGAAGGAGCACCTTTATCCGCTGCCTTGCTAACTTCCTTCCGCTTTATTGATTTTGAATTGTCAAGTAAAACCGACAAGAAAAAGCAATAAAATTCTCTCTTCAGAACTCATTCATGCATGATACTGACAATCACTACTTTGATGTAAGGCAAACACATGATATCAGGATGGAATATGTACGAAAAACAGGATGGCATGTCATGTTCGCAACTGTTTGTGCAAACTAAGCAGAAACCATTCTAGCAAATAAGAAGCAATGCAAGCTAGACACCACATGAAAGATGCAACCAATATGACTCTGCCAAGTTAAAAGCGTCCCATCATAAATGGAATTTTAACAAATTAGAAGCAGCGCATGCTATAAATCATATGAAAGATGAAACTAATATCGCACTGCGTATACTAAAGGTGTCTCGTCATGTTGATTGATGCGGGATACAAAAAAACAATAGTTTTATGTAAGGACATGCTTAATAGACAGATGTACTATGTACTAAATACAGGAAGGCATGTCACATTAACAGGTATAATGTATAAGCTAAGCAGACTAGCACATGCAGTTTAACCAGATTGGAAGAATTACAATCTAGACATTGATATGTCTCCAACGTATCTATAATTTTTGATTGCTCCATGCTATCTTATCTACTGTTTTGGACTATATTGGGCTTTATTTTCCACTTTTATATTATTTTTGGGACTAACCTATTAACCGGAGGCCCAGCCCAGAATTGCTGTTTTTTGCCTATTTCAGTGTTTCGGAGAAACAGAATATCAAACGGAGTCCAAACGGAATGAAACCTTCGGGAACGTGATTTTCTCATCAGATAAGATCTAGGAGACTTGGACCTCCGTCAAGAAAGCCACGAGGCAGTCACGAGGGTGGAGGGCGCGCCCCCTACCTCGTGGGCCCCTCGAAGCTCCACCGACATACTCCATCCTCTTATATATACCTACGTACCCCCAAACGATCAGAACAGGAGCCAAAAACCTAATTCCACCACCACAACCTTCTGTACCCACGAGATCCCATCTTGGGGCCTGTTCCGGAGCTCCGCCGAAGGAGGCCATCATCACGGAGGGCTTCTACATCATCATAGCCTCTCCGATGAAGTGTGAGTAGTTTACCTCAGACCTTCGGGTCCATAGTTAGTAGCTAGATGGCTTCTTCTCTCTTTTTGGATCTCAATACAATGTTCTCCCCCTCTCTCGTGGATATCTATTCGATGTAATCTTCTTTTTGCGATGTGTTTGTTGAGAGCGATGAATTGTGGGTTTATGATCAAGTCTATCTATGAATAATATTTGGATCTTCTCTGAATTCTTTTATGTATGATTGGTTATCTTTGCAAGTCTCTTCGAATTATCAGTTTGGTTTGGCCTACTAGATTGGTTTTTCTTGCAATGGGAGAAGTGCTTAGCTTTGGGTTCAATCTTGCGGTGTCCTTTCCCAGTGACAGTAGGGGCAGCAAGGCACGTATAGTATTGTTGCCATCGAGGATAACAAGATGGGTTTTTTTTATCATATTGCATGAAACTATCCCTCTACATCATGTCATCTTGCTTAAGGCGTTACTCTGTTTTTAACTTAATACTCTAGATGCATGCTGGATAGCGGTCGATGAGTGGAGTAATATTAGTAGATGCAGGCAGGAGTCGGTCTACTTGTCTTGGACGTGATGCCTATATACATGATCATACCTAGATATTCTCATAACTATGCTCAATTCTGTCAATTGCTCAACAGTAATTCGTTCACCCACCGTAAAATACTTATGCTCTTGAGAGAAGCCACTAGTGAAACCTATGGCCCCCGGGTCTATTCTCATCATATCAATCTCCATCACTTTATTATTGCTTTGCTTTTTTACTTTGCCTTTGATTTTTACCTTGCATCTTTATACCAAAAATACCAAAAATATTATCTATCATCTCTATCAGATCTCACTCCCGTAAGTGACCGTGAAGGGATTGACAAACCCTAATCGCGTTGGTTGCGTTGAGCTATTTGTTTTGTGTAGGTACGAGGGACTGGCGCGTAGCCTCCTACTAGATTGATACCTTGGTTCTCAATAACTGAGGGAAATACTTATGCTACTTTGCTGCATCATCCTCTCCTCTTCGGGGAAATCCAAAGCAGTGCTCAAGAGGTAGCAAGAAGAATTTCTGGCGCCGTTGCCGGGGAGTCTACGCAAAAGTCAACATACCAAGTACCCATCACAATCCCTATCTCTCGCACTACATTGTTTGCCATTTGCCTCTCGTTTTCCTCTCCCCCACTTCACCCTTGCCGTTTTATTCGCCCTCTCTTTTCCGTTCACCTTCTTCCCGTATGTATCTTTGTTTGTGTTTCCATGTACCTTCTATTTGCTTGCATCTTTGCTTGCTAAAAATCTATTGATATGGATCCACTTAAAGTGTTCTACTTGGATCATCTTTGATCCTTATGCGCTCGTGCTGAAACCCCAACTAGCCTACTTGATGGGAAATCTTTAGATGAGCATGCTCATTTTGTGCATCATCGTTTATCTGAAAAAGGGAGACTCTTATGGTATCATATAAATAGTTTGCTATGCTATGCTTGGAATCTTTGTGAAATGTGTGATTTCACTTGTTGCTCTAAGAACCCTAAAAAACACCTTCCCTACCTATGTGAGTTCAATGATAATGAAATCTTATCTTCTTATGCAAGGGGTGTTTATAGTTACTATGATATCGAACAAATTGAAGAATTTGTCATTTTTAAGGGTGCTCATGAAGTTGCTTCTTTGATTGAAAAGTATGATTTTACTCTCAACAAATCTGAAAATTCCGTCATACTTAAATATTGCAATGAAAACCTTGCTCATAAGGTCTATGTCCAAGAATTTATTGAAAGAATGACCGTTGCTTTGGAAGAAAATAATGATATGCATGAATCTATAGATAATGATGATTCCGATGGTTTGGTTGAAATATCCCTTGATGAACATGATGCTTGCTATTCTTGTGGCCATGATGCCAATATTTATGAAGACGAATTTGCTATAGTTCCTTATGTTAAAAATGAGATCGTTGCTATTGCACCCATGCTTGATAGCTCCCTCAATGAAAAGCATGATTCCAATGATTTTACTATAAGTTCTCTTGATGTTAATTGTGCTAATAATACGCAAAACCCTAAGCTTGGGGATGCTAGTTTTGCTATGTCTACTACTTATTGCAATGATCATGATTGGGGTGATTCTTCTTATGATCTTGAAAATTTATTTAATCCCCATGATGAATATGAGATTGATAATATTGTCTGTAATAATATTGAAAGTGGGTTTTGAAGAGTGTCAACTTTAGATCACATATTTGGAGAATATTCAATCTTATGAAATTTTTGATAAAAGTGGGTTTGGAGAGGTCATGACTTTAGTTAATGTTAATCCCACTATTTTGGAAGAGTGTCAACTTTGCATGCATGTGGATCGTGTTAAGAATATGTTTTGTGATAGCTATATTGTTGAATTTTCTTATGATCCCACATGTAATTATTATGTGAGAGGAAAATATGGTTGTAGAAATTTTCATGTTACCAAATTACCTCTCGTTATGTTGAGATTGCTATTGTTTCTTTCCGCTTCCTTGCATATGCTAGTTTTTGCTTGCATTGATAATTTGTTTTCCTATAAGATGCCTATGCATAGGAAGTATGTTAGACATAGATGTGTTTGTCACGTGTTTTATGATGCTCTCTTTGTGCTTCAATTCTTGTCTTTCATGTGAGCATCGTTAAAATATTATGCCTAGCTAGGGGCGTTAAACGATAGCGCTTGTTGGGAGCCAACCCAATTTTATTTTTAGTTTTTTTTGTTTTTTCTTATGTTTAGGAATAAATAATCCATCTACCTTCTGTTTAGATGTGGTTTTATCTTTTAATTAGTGTTTGTGCCAAGTTAAACCTATAGGAACTTCTTGGATAATAGTTATTTGACCTTGCTGTAATTTCCAGAAACTTTCGGTTCATGAAAACAAATGTTAAAAATTACCAGACGTGATAAAATAGTGATTCCAATTGCTGCTGATAAATAAACAAATTTCCTAGGTCGTCTTATTTTGGCTGATTTTTTGGAGTTCTAGAAGTTTGCGTTACTTACAGATTACTACAGACTGTTCTATTTTTGACATATTCTGTTTTTCGTGTGTTGTTTGCTTATTTTGATGAATCTATGGCTAGTAAAATAGTTTATAATCCATAGAGAAGTTGTAATACAGTAGGTTTAACACCAATATAAATAAAGAATGAGTTCATTACAGTACCTTGAAGTGGTCTTTCGTTTTCTTTCGCTAACGGAGCTCACGAGATTTCTGTTGAGTTTTGTGTTGTGAAGTTTTCAAGTTTTGGGTGAAATCTTTTGATGGATTATGGAACAAGGAGTGGCAAGAGCCTAATCTTGGGTATGCCCATGGCACCCCCAAGATAATCTAAAGACACCAAAAAGTCAAAGCTTGGGGATGCCCCGGAAGGCATCCCCTCTTTCGTCTACTTCCATCGGTAATTTTACTTGGAGCTATATTTTTATTCACCACATGATATGTGTTTTGCTTGGAGTGTCTTGTATTATTTGTATCTTTTTTTGTTAGTGTGCCACAATCATCCTTGATGTACACACCTTTTGAGAGAGCCATACATGAATTGGAATTTGATAGAATACTCTATGTGCTTCACTTATATCTTTTGAGCTTTATAGTTTTGCTCTAGTGCTTCACTTATATCTTTTAGAGCACGGTGGTGGATTTGTTTTAAAGAAACTAGTGATCTCTCATGCTTCACTTAGATTATTTTGAGAGTCTTAAATAGCATGGTAATTTTCTTAATAATAATAATAAACTTGGTATTCAAGATTTGTAAAACTTTCTTTTGAGTGCGTTGGATACTAAGAAAAGTTTGATGCTTGATAATTGTTTTGAGATATAAAGATGGTGATATTAGAGTCATGCTAGTTGAGTAGTTGTGAATTTGAGGAATACTTGTGTTAAAGTTTGTGATTCTCATAGCATGCACGTATGGTGAACTGTTATGTGATGAAGTCGGAGCATGATTTATTTATTGATTGTCTTCCTTATGAGTGGCGGTCGGGGACGAGCGATGGTCTTTTCCTACCAATCTATCCCCCCTAGGAGCATGCGCGTAATACTTTGCTTTGATAACTTCTAGATTTTTGCAATAAGTATATGAGTTCTTTATGACTAATGTTGAGTCCATGGATTATACACACTTTTCACCCTTCCACCATTGCTAGCCTCTCTAATACCGCACACTTTTCACCGGTATCATACACCCACCATATACCTTCCTCAAAACAGCCACCATACCTACCTATCATGGCATTTCCATAGCCATTCCGAGATATATTGCCATGCAACTTTCCACCGTTCCGTTTATTATGACACGCTCCATCATTGTCATATTTCTAGCATGATCATGTAGTTGACATCGTATTTGTGGCAAAGCCACCGTTAATAATTCTTTCATACATGTCACTCTTGATTCATTGCATATCCCGGTACACCACCGGAGGCATTCACATAGAGTCATATTTTGTTCTAAGTTTCGAGTTGTAATTGTTGAGTTGTAAGAAAAATAAAAGTGTGATGATCATCATTTTTAGAGCATTGTCCCAAGTGAGGAAAGGATGGTGGAGACTATGATTCCCCCACAAGTCGGGATGAGACTCCAGATGAAAAATAAAAAGAAAGAAAGAAAAAAAGAGGCCATAAAAAAGGAAGAGAAAAGGCCCAAATAAAAAAAAGAGAGAAAAAGAGAGAAGGGACAATGTTACTATCCTTTTACCACACTTGTGCTTCAAAGTAGCACCATGATCTTCATGATAGAGAGTCTCTCATTTTGTCACTTCCATATACTAGTGGGAATTTTACATTATAGAACTTGGCTTGTATATTCCAATGATGGGCTTCCTCAAAATGCCCTAGGTCTTCGTGAGCAAGCGAGTTGGATGTGAAGGAAATATGCCCTAGAGGAAATAATAAAGTTATTATTTATTTCCTTATAATCATGATAAATGTTTATTATTCATGCTAGAATTGTATTAACCGGAAACATAATACATGTGTGAATACATAGACAAACAAAGTGTCACTAGTATGCCTCTACTTGACTAGCTCATTAATCAAAGATGGTTATGTTTCCTGACCATGAACAATGAGTTGTTATTTGATTAACGAGGTCACATCATTAGTTGGATGATCTGATTGACATGACCCATTCCATTAGCTTAGCACTCGATCGTTTAGTATGTTGCTATTGCTTTCTTCATGACTTATACATGTTCCTATGACTATGAGATTATGCAACTCCCGTTTACCGGAGGAACACTTTGGGTGCTACCAAACGTCACAACGTAACTGGGTGATTATAAAGGAGCATTACAGGTGTCTCCAAAGGTAGATGTTGGGTTGGCGTATTTCGAGATTAGGATTTGTCACTCCGATTGTCGGAGAGGTATCTCTGGGCCCTCTCGGTAATACACATCACATAAGCCTTGCAAGCATTACAACTAATATGTTAGTTGTGAGATGATGTATTACAGAACGAGTAAAGAGACTTGCCGGTAACGAGATTGAACTAGGTATTGGATACCGACGATCGAATCTCGGGCAAGTAACATACCGATGACAAAGGGAACAACGTATGTTGTTATGCAGTCTGACCGATAAAGATCTTCGTAGAATATGTAGGAACCAATATGGGCATCCAGGTCCCTCTATTGGTTATTGACCGGAGACATGTCTCGGTCATGTCTACATTGTTCTCGAACCCGTAGGGTCCGCACGCTTAAGGTTACGATGACAGTTACATTATGAGTTTATGCATTTTGATGTACCAAAGGTTGTTCGGAGTCCCGGATGTGATCACGGACATGACGAGGAGTCTCGAAATGGTCGAGACGTAAAGATTGATATATTGGAAGCCTATGTTTGGACATCGGAAGTGTTCCGGGTGAAATCGGGATTTTACCGGGTTACCGGGAGGTTACCGGAACCCCCCGGGAGCCATATGGGCCTTCATGGGCCTTAGTGGAAAGGAGAAAGGGGCAGCCCAAGGTGGCTGCGCCACTTCCCCCTCCCCTAGTCCTATTAGGACTAGGAGAAGGTGGCCGGCCCCCCTCTCTCTTTCCCCCCCTTGGGAATCCTAGTTGGAATAGGATTGGGGGGGGGGAGTCCTACTCCCGGAAGGAGTAGGACTCCTCCTGCGCCTCTCTCCCTGGCCAGCGCCCCCCTCCCCCCTTGGCTCCTTTATATACTAAGGTAGAGGCACCCTAGAACACACAAGTTGATCCACGTGATCTATTCCTTAGCTGTGTGCGGTGCCCCCTGCCACCATATACCTCGATAATACTGTAGCGGAGTTTAGGCGAAGCCCTGCTGCTGTAGTACATCAAGATCGTCACCACGCCGTCGTGCTGACGGAACTCTTCCCCGACACTTTGCTGGATCGGAGTCCGAGGATCGTCATCGAGCTGAACGTGTGCTCGAATTCGGAGGTGCCGTAGTTTCGGTACTTGATCGGTTGGATCGTGAAGACGTACGACTACTTCCTCTACGTCGTGTCATCGCTTCCGCAGTCGGTCTGTGTTGGGTACGTAGACAACACTCTCCCCCTCATTTCTATGCATCACATGATCTTGCGTGTGCGTAGGAAATTTTTTGAAATTACTACGAAACCCAACAGTGGCATCCGAGCTTAGGTTATTTATGTTGATGTTATATGCACGAGTAGAACACAAGTGAGTTGTGGACGATACAAGTCATACTGCCTACCAGCATGTCATACTTTGGTTCGGCGGTATTGTTGGACGAGACGACCCGGACCAACCTTACGCGTACGCTTACGCGAGACCGGTTCCCTCGACGTGCTTTGCACATAGATGGCTTGCGGGCGACTGTCTCTCCAAGTTTAGTTGAACCGAGTGTGGCTACGCCCGGTCCTTGCGAAGGTTAAAACGGAGTCTATTTGACAAACTATCGTTGTGGTTTTGATGCGTAGGTGAGATTGGTTCTTACTTAAGCCCGTAGCAGCCACGTAAAACTTGCAACAACAAAGTAGAGGACGTCTAACTTGTTTTTGCAGGGCATGTTGTGATGTGATATGGTCAAGACATGATGCTGAATTTTATTGTATGAGATGATCATGTTTTGTAACCGAGTTATCGGCAACTGGCAGGAGCCATATGGTTGTCGCTTTATTGTATGCAATGCAATCGCGATGTAATGCTTTACTTTATTACTAAACGGTAGTGATAGTCATGGAAGCATAAGATTGGCGAGACGACAACGATGCTACGATGGAGATCAAGGTGTCGCGCCGGTGACGATGGTGATCATGACGGTGCTTCGGAGATGGAGATCACAAGCACAAGATGATGATGGCCATATCATATCACTTATATTGATTGCATGTGATGTTTATCTTTTTATGCATCTTATCTTGCTTTGATTGAGGGTAGCATTATAAGATGATCTCTCACTAAATTATCAAGAAGTGTTCTCCCTGAGTATGCACCGTTGCCAAAGTTCGTCGTGCCCAGACACCACGTGATGATCGGGTGTGATAAGCTCTACGTCCATCTACAACGGGTGCAAGCCAGTTTTGCACACGCAGAATACTCAGGTTAAACTTGACGAGCCTAGCATATGCAGATATGGCCTCGGAACACGGAGACCGAAAGGTCGAGCGTGAATCATATAGTAGATATGATCAACATAAACGATGTTCACCATTGAAAACTACTCCATCTCACGTGATGATCGGTCATGGTTTAGTTGATTTGGATCACGTAATCACTTAGAAGATTAGAGGGATGTCTATCTAAGTGGGAGTTCTTAAGTAATATGATTAATTGAACTTAAATTTATCATGAACTTAGTCCCTGATAGTATCTTGCTTGTTTATGTTGATTGTAGATAGATGGCTCGTGCTGTTGTTCCGTTGAATTTTAATGCATTCCTTGAGAAAGCAAAGTTGAAAGATGATGGTAGCAATTACACGGACTGGGTCCGTAACTTGAGGATTATCCTCATTGCTGCTCAGAAGAATTACGTCCTGGAAGCACCGCTGGGTGCCAGGCCTTCTGCTGGAGCAACACCAGATGTTATGAACATCTGGCAGAGCAAAGCTGATGACTACTCGATAGTTCAGTGTGCCATGCTTTACGGCTTAGAATCGGGACTTCAACGACGTTTTGAACATCATGGAGCATATGAGATGTTCCAGGAGTTGAAGTTAATATTTCAAGCAAATGCACGGATTGAGAGATATGAAGTCTCCAATAAGTTCTATAGCTGCAAGATGGAGGAGAACAGTTCTGTCAGTGAGCATATACTCAAAATGTCTGGGTATAATAATCACTTGATTCAATTGGGAGTTAATCTTCCGGATGATTGCGTCATTGACAGAATTCTCCAATCACTGCCACCAAGCTACAAGAGCTTCGTGATGAACTATAATATGCAAGGGATGAACAAGACTATTCCCGAGCTCTTCACAATGCTGAAAGCTGCGGAGGTAGAAATCAAAAAGGAGCATCAAGTGTTGATGGTTAACAAAACCACTAGTTTCAAGAAAAAGGGCAAAGGGAAGAAGAAGGGGAACTTCAAGAAGAACGGCAAGCAAGTTGCTGCTCAGGAGAAGAAACCCAAGTCTGGACCTAAGCCTGAAACTGAGTGCTTCTACTGCAAGCAGACTGGTCACTGGAAGCGGAACTGCCCCAAGTATTTGGCGGATAAGAAGGATGGCAAGGTGAACAAAGGTATATGTGATATACATGTTATTGATGTGTACCTTACTAAAGCTCGCAGTAGCACCTGGGTATTTGATACTGGTTCTGTTGCTAATATTTGCAACTCGAAACAGGGACTACGGAATAAGCGGGCACTGGCAAAGGACGAGGTGACGATGCGCGTGGGAAACGGTTCCAAAGTCGATGTGATCGCGGTCGGCACGCTACCTCTACATCTACCTTCGGGATTAATATTAGACCTAAATAATTGTTATTTGGTGCCAGCATTGAGCATGAACATTATATCTGGATCTTGTTTAATGCGAGACGGTTATTCATTTAAATCAGAGAATAATGGTTGTTCTATTTATATGAGTAATATCTTTTATGGTCATGCACCCTTGAAAAGTGGTCTATTCTTATTGAATCTCGATAGTAGTAATACACATATTCATAATGTTGAAACCAAAAGATGCAGAGTTGATAATGAAAGTGCAACTTATTTGTGGCACTGTCGTTTAGGTCATATCGGTGTAAAGCGCATGAAGAAACTCCATACTGATGGACTTTTGGAACCACTTGATTATGAATCACTTGGTACTTGCGAACCGTGCCTCATAGGCAAGATGACTAAAACACCGTTCTCCGGTACTATGGAGAGAGCAACAGATTTGTTGGAAATCATACATACCGATGTATGTGGTCCGATGAATATTGAGGCTCGTGGCGGATATCGTTATTTTCTCACCTTCACAGATGATTTAAGCAGATATGGATATATCTACTTAATGAAACATAAGTCTGAAACATTTGAAAAGTTCAAAGAATTTCAGAGTGAAGTTGAAAATCATCGTAACAAGAAAATAAAGTTTCTACGATCTGATCGTGGAGGAGAATATTTGAGTTACGAGTTTGGTGTACATTTGAAAAATTGTGGAATAGTTTCGCAACTCACGCCACCTGGAACACCACAACGTAATGGTGTGTCCGAACGTCGTAATCGTACTTTACTGGATATGGTGCGATCTATGATGTCTCTTACTGATTTACCGCTATCGTTTTGGGGTTATGCTCTAGAGACGGCCGCATTCACGTTAAATAGGGCACCATCAAAATCCGTTGAGATGACGCCTTATGAACTGTGGTTTGGCAAGAAACCAAAGTTGTCGTTTCTTAAAGTTTGGGGCTGCAATGCTTATGTGAAAAAGCTTCAACCTGATAAGCTCGAACCCAAATCGGAGAAATGTGTCTTCATAGGATACCCAAAGGATACTGTTGGGTACACCTTCTATCACAGATCCGAAGGCAAGACATTCGTTGCCAAGAATGGATCCTTTCTAGAGAAGGAGTTTCTCTCGAAAGAAGTGAGTGGGAGGAAAGTAGAACTTGACGAGGTAACTGTACCTGCTCCCTTACTGGAAAGTAGTTCATCACAGAAAACTGTTTCAGTGACACCTACACCAGTTAGTGAGGAAGCCAATGATAATGATCATGAAACTTCAGATCAAGATACTACTGAACCTCGTAGATCAACCAGAGTAAGATCCGCACCAGAGTGGTACGGTAACCCTGTTCTGGAAGTCATGCTACTAGATCATGATGAACCTACGAACTATGAAGAAGCGATGGTGAGCCCAGATTCCGCAAAGTGGCTTGAAGCCATGAAATCTGAGATGGGATCCATGTATGAAAACAAAGTATGGACTTTGGTTGACTTGCCCGATGATCGGCAAGCAATTGAAAATAAATGGATCTTTAAGAAGAAGACTGACGCTGATGGTAATGTTACTGTCTACAAAGCTCGACTTGTCGCAAAAGGTTTTCGGCAAGTTCAAGGGATTGACTACGATGAGACCTTCTCACCCGTAGCGATGCTTAAGTCCGTCCGAATCATGTTAGCGATTGGCGCATTTTATGATTATGAAATTTGGCAGATGGATGTCAAAACTGCATTCCTGAATGGATTTCTGGAAGAAGAGTTGTATATGATGCAACCGGAAGGTTTTGTCAATCCAAAGGGAGCTAACAAAGTGTGCAAGCTCCAGCGATCCATTTATGGACTGGTGCAAGCCTCTCGGAGTTGGAATAAACGTTTGATAGTGTGATCAAAGCATTTGGTTTTATACAGACTTTCGGAGAAGCCTGTATTTACAAGAAAGTGAGTGGGAGCTCTGTAGCATTTCTGATATTATATGTGGATGACATATTGCTAATTGGAAATGATATAGAATTTCTGGATAGCATAAAGGGATATTTGAATAAAAGTTTTTCGATGAAAGACCTCGGTGAAGCTACTTACATATTAGGCATTAAGATCTATAGAGATAGATCAAGACGCTTAATTGGACTTTCACAAAGCACATACCTTGACAAGATTTTGAAGAAATTCAAAATGGATCAAGCAAAGAAAGGATTCTTGCCTGTGTTACAAGGTGTGAAGTTGAGTAAGACTCAATGCCCGACCACTGCAGAAGATAGAGAGAATATGAAAGATGTTCCCTATGCATCAGCCATAGGCTCTATCATGTATGCAATGCTGTGTACCAGACCTGATGTGTGCCTTGCTATAAGTTTAGCAGGGAGGTACCAAAGTAATCCAGGAGTGGATCACTGGACAGCGGTCAAGAACATCCTGAAATACCTGAAAAGGACTAAGGATATGTTTCTCGTATATGGAGGTGACAAAGAGCTCACCGTAAAAGGTTACGTTGATGCAAGCTTTGACACTGATCCGGACGATTCTAAATCGCAAACCGGATACGTGTTTACATTAAACGGTGGAGCTGTCAGTTGGTGCAGTTCTAAACAAAGCGTCGTAGCGGGATCTACATGTGAAGCGGAGTACATAGCTGGTTCGGAAGCAGCGAACGAAGGAGTCTGGATGAAGGAGTTCATATCCGATCTAGGTGTCATACCTAATGCATCGGGTCCAATGAAAATATTTTGTGACAATACTGGTGCAATTGCCTTGGCAAAGGAATCCAGATTTCACAAAAGGACCAAACACATCAAGAGACGCTTCAACTCCATCCGGGATCTAGTCCAGGTGGGAGACATAGAGATTTGCAAGATACATACGGATCTGAATGTTGCAGACCCGTTTACTAAGCCTCTTCCACAAGCAAAACATGATCAACACCAAAGCTCCATGGGTGTTAGATTCATTACAGTGTAATCTAGATTATTGACTCTAGTGCAAGTGGAAGATTGAAGGAAATATGCCCTAGAGGCAATAATAAAGTTATTATTTATTTCCTTATAATCATGATAAATGTTTATTATTCATGCTAGAATTGTATTAACCGGAAACATAATACATGTGTGAATACATAGACAAACAAAGTGTCACTAGTATGCCTCTACTTGACTAGCTCGTTAATCAAAGATGGTTATGTTTCCTGACCATGAACAATGAGTTGTTATTTGATTAACGAGGTCACATCATTAGTTGAATGATCTGATTGACATGACCCATTCCATTAGCTTAGCACCCGATCGTTTAGTATGTTGCTATTGCTTTCTTCATGACTTATACATGTTCCTATGACTATGAGATTATGCAACTCCCGTTTACCGGAGGAACACTTTGGGTGCTACCAAACGTCACAACGTAACTGGGTGATTATAAAGGAGCATTACAGGTGTCTCCAAAGGTAGATGTTGGGTTGGCGTATTTTGAGATTAGGATTTGTCACTCCGATTGTCGGAGAGGTATCTCTGGGCCCTCTCGGTAATACACATCACATAAGCCTTGCAAGCATTACAACTAATATGTTAGTTGTGAGATGATGTATTACAGAACGAGTAAAGAGACTTGCCGGTAACGAGATTGAACTAGGTATTGGATACCGACGATCGAATCTCGGGCAAGTAACATACCGATGACAAAGGGAACAACGTATGTTGTTATGCGGTCTGACCGATAAAGATCTTCGTAGAATATGTAGGAACCAATATGGGCATCCAGGTCCCGCTATTGGTTATTGACCGGAGACATGTCTCGGTCATGTCTACATTGTTCTCGAACCCGTAGGGTCCGCACGCTTAAGGTTACGATGACAATTACATTATGAGTTTATGCATTTTGATGTACCGAAGGTTTTTCGGAGTCCCGGATGTGATCACGGACATGACGAGGAGTCTCGAAATGGTCGAGACGTAAAGATTGATATATTGGAAGCCTATGTTTGGACATCGGAAGTGTTCCGGGTGAAATCGGGATTTTACCGGGTTACCGGGAGGTTACCGGAACCCCCCGAAGCCATATGGGCCTTCATGGGCCTTAGTGGAAAGGAGAAAGGGGCAGCCCAAGGTGGCTGCGCCACTTCCCCCTCCCCTAGTCCTATTAGGACTAGGAGAAGGTGGCCGCCCCCCCTCTCTCTCTTTCCCCCCCTTGGGAATCCTAGTTGGAATAGGATTGGGGGGGGGGGGAGTCCTACTCCCGGAAGGAGTAGGACTCCTCCTGCGCCTCTCTCCCTGGCCGGTGCCCCCTCCCCCCTTGGCTTCTTTATATACTGAGGTAGAGGCACCCTAGAACACACAAGTTGATCCACGTGATCTATTCCTTAGCCGTGTGCGGTGCCCCCTGCCACCATATACCTCGATAATACTGTAGCGGAGTTTAGGCGAAGCCCTGCTGCTGTAGTACATCAAGATCGTCACCACGCCGTCGTGCTGACGGAACTCTTCCCCGACACTTTGCTGGATCGGAGTCCGGGGATCGTCATCGAGCTGAACGTGTGCTCGAACTCAGAGGTGCCGTAGTTTCGGTACTTGATCGGTTGGATCGTGAAGACGTACGACTACTTCCTCTACGTCGTGTCATCGCTTCCGCAGTCGGTCTGCGTTGGGTACATAGACAACACTCTCCCCCTCGTTGCTATGCATCACATGATCTTGCGTGTGCGTAGGAAATTTTTTGAAATTACTACGAAACCCAACAGGATGCACACCCACTTAGTTTCTTTTGTTGAGCTTTCATATACTTATAGCTCTAGTGCATCCGTTGCATGGCAATCCCTACTCACTCACATTGATATCTATTAATGGGCATCTCCATAGCCCTTTGATATGCCTAGTTGATGTGAGACTATCTTCCCCTCCTTTTGTCTTCTCCACAACCACCATTCTATTCCACATATAGTGCTATATCCATGGCTCATGCTCATGTATTGCGTGAAGATTGAAAAAGTTTTGAGAATGTCAAAAGTATGAAACAATTGCTTGGCTTGTCATCAGGGTTGTGCATGATTTAAATACTATGTGTGGTGAAGATAGAGCATAGCCAGACTATATGATTTTGTAGGGATAACTTTCTTTGGCCATGTTATTTTGAGAAGACATAATTGCTTTGTTAGTATGCTTGAAATATTATTATTTTTATGTCAATATGAACTTTTGTCTTGAATCTTTAGGATCTGAATATTCATACCACAAATGAGAAGATTTACATTGAAATTATGCCAAGTAGCACTCCGCATCAAAAATTCTCCTTTTACCATTTACCTACTCGAGGACGAGCAGGAATTAAGCTTGGGGATGCCTGATACGTCTCCAACGTATCTATAATTTTTGATTGCTCCATGCTATATTATATACTGTTTTGGACTATATTGGGCTTTATTTTCCACTTTTATATTATTTTTGGGACTAACCTATTAACCAGAGGCCCAGCCCAGAATTGCTGTTTTTGCCTATTTCAGTGTTTCGGAGAAACAGAATATCAAACAGAGTCCAAACGGAATGAAACCTTCGGGAACGTGATTTTCTCATCAGATAAGATCCAGGAGACTTGGAACCTCCGTCAAGAAAGCCACGAGGCGGTCACGAGGGTGGAGGGCGCGCCCCTGCCTCATGGGCCCCTCGAAGCTCCACCGACGTACTCTATCCTCTTATATATACCTACGTACCCCCAAACGATCAGAACGGGAGCCAAAAACCTAATTCCACCGCCGCAACCTTCTGTACCCACGAGATCCCATCTTGGGGCCTGTTCCGGAGCTCCATCGAAGAGGGCCATCATCACGGAGGGCTTCTACATCATCATAGCCTCTCCAATGAAGTGTGAGTAGTTTACCTCAGACCTTCGGGTCCATAGTTAGTAGCTAGATGGCTTCTTCTCTCTTTTTGGATCTCAATACAATGTTCTCCCCCTCTCTCGTGGAGATCTATTCGATATAATCTTCTTTTTGCGGTGTGTTTGTTGAGACCGATGAATTGTGGGTTTATGATCAAGTCTATCTATGAATAATATTTGAATCTTCTCTGAATTCTTTTATGTATGATTGGTTATCTTTGCAAGTCTCTTCGAATTATCAGTTTGGTTTGGCCTACTAGATTGGTTTTTCTTGCAATGGGAGAAGTGCTTAGCTTTGGGTTCAATCTTGCGGTGTCCTTTCCCAGTGACAGTAGGGGCAGCAAGGCACGTATAGTATTGTTGCCATCGAGGATAACAAGATGGGTTTTTTTATCATATTGAATGAAACTATCCCTCTACATCATGTCATCTTGCTTAAGGCGTTACTCTGTTTTTAACTTAATACTCTAGATGCATGCTAGATAGCGGTCGATGAGTGGAGTAATAGTAGTAGATGCAGGCAGGAGTCGGTCTACTTGTCTCGGACGTGATGCCTATATACATGATCATACCTAGATATTCTCATAACTATGCTCAATTCTGTAAATTGCTCAATGATAACCCACAAGTATAGGGGATCGCAACAGTTTTCGATAAGTAAGAGTGTTGAACCCAACGAGGAGCTAAAGGTAGAACAAATATTCCCTCAAGTTCTATCGACCACCGATACAACTCTACGCACGCTTGACGTTCGCTTTACCTAGAACAAGTATGAAACTAGAAGTACTTTGTAGGTGTTTTTGGATAGGTTTGCAAGAAAGTAAAGAGCGAGTAAATAAAAGCTAGGGGTTGTTTAGATAAAGACACAACTAAATTAGTTTTAGTAAAGATCTTTTTGTTACAAGAAAGTTATTTGTCCCTAGGCAATCGATAACTAGACCGGTAATCATTATTGCAATTTTATTTGAGGGAGAGGCATAAGCTAACATACTTTCTCTACCTGGATCATATGCACTTATAATTGGAACTCTAGCAAGCATCCGCAACTACTAAAGATCATTAAGGTAAAATCCAACCATAGCATTAAAGCATCAAGTCCTCTTTATCCCATACGCAAACAACCTACTTACTCGGGTCTGTGCTTCTGTCACTCACGCCACCCACCATAAGAAAATCATGAACATATTGCAAACCCTACAGCGGGAATCCCTCACGCTTGCGTGGCACGGAGAGCATCATAGGACAGCACCAATAATAAAACATGCAACTCAAACCAATCTTGATCATCAAATAACCCATAGGACAAAACAGATCTACCACTAGTAGAAAACGGAGCTTTAAAACCGGTTCGTAAGGGCCTTTAGTGCCGGTTCCATAACCGGAACCGGCACTAAAGGGTGGGCACTAAAGCCCCCCCTTTAGTACTGGTTCGGCACGAACCGGTGCTAAAGTGCCACCACGTAGCGTGAGCTCGCGCCCTGGTATGGTACTGAAGGTTTTTTTTTGAATTTTTTTTTGAAAATTTTGGATTTTTTGGATTTTTTTGGATTTTTAATTTTTCTTAGTTATTTGGTGATTTAGTCTCTAATCACCTCTCTTAACTGCTCAAGTGTGGATCACTCATTCCAAATCATCTAACTTCCCGACCGGTCACCCATCCCTCTCACTACTCCGACCTGAGCACGCTTAACTTTCGGGTTCTATTCTCCTTCGTTTCCAAGTCTGCACTTGTTGTTTTCCTGACAATAGTAAGATGTCAATCCTATTAACCCTCAGGAGTTTAGCTTGAGCATGAAGTCACACATTTCACTGTTTGAGTTTGAAACTATTATTCTAAAAACAGTAATTATTTAGTAACACTAATATTTCTTGAATAAGTTTGACCATAGTTTGACCACAGTTTGACCATAGTTTGACCAGATTTGACCAAAATTCAAAAAATTGAAATAATTATTTAGTAACACTAATATTCTTGAATAATTATGTAGTAACATTAATACTTCTTGAATAAGTAGTTTGACTAGATTTAACCAAATTTTTTTAAAAAAACTGAAATTTGACCATATCTTTTTTTCCTTTTGGAATTTGAGGATTTTAAAAAATTTCAAACAGGCCATAGGTGGTCTCCATCGGATGCGGATTTTCGTGCTGAATTTTTTGATATATTATACGTTTTTTTCCGACATCGTATGCAAAAGTTATAGCCGTTTTACATTTTCCCTACACTTTTTACAAAACATGTCCAAATTTAAGTTTTCAAATTTTCCTAACTAGTAGATGTAGTAATATAACTACCTCTCGAAGGATTTTATTTTTTGAAGTTTTTATC
>NC_057800.1:44186717-44193581 GCF_018294505.1 Triticum aestivum
AGTGCCGGTTTGTGTCTTTAACCGGGACTATAGGTTAAGACTCTTTAGTGCCGGTTGGTGACACAAACCGGTACTATAGGTTAGACCTTTAGTACCGGTTTGTGTCACAAACCGTCACTAAAGGGGCTCGTGGGGCCCTGGCCTAACGCCAGCCTGCCACCACCCCTTTAGTACCGGTTCGTGGCACGAACCGGTACTAAAGGTTCATTACGAACCGGCACTAATGCATAGCCATTCGAACCGGCACTAATGGTCACATTAGTGCCGGCTCAAATACAAACCGGGGCTAAAGGGGTGAACATCTGACCCTTTTTCTACTAGTGTACTCAAACATCATAGGATAGCCATACATCATTGGGAAATAATATATAGCGTTGAGCACCATGTTTAAGTAGAGATTACAGCAAGTAAGAGAGTGGTTACACCACTGCATAGAGGGGGAAAGAGTTGGTGATGATGGCGGTGAAGTTGTTGGTGAAGATTGCAGTGATGATGATGGCCACGGCGGCGTTCCGGCGCCACCGGAAGAGAAGGGGAGAGGGGGCCCCTTCGTCTTCTTCTTCCTTGACCTCCTCCCTAGATGGGAGAAGGGTTTCCCCTCTGGTCCTTGGCCTCCATGGTGTGGGAGGGGCGAGAGCCCCTCCGAGATTGGATCTATCTCTTTGTTTCTGCGTTCTGTTCTGCTGCCCTTTCACCGTTTCGGGTATATAAGGAGATCCGTAACTCCGATTGGACTGAAACCTTCACCGTGATTTTTTAACCAAAAATTAGCTTTCTTGCGGCCGAAGAAGGGTGTCAACCACCTTACAGGTGGGTCACGAGGGTCAGGGGCGCGCCCTGGAGGGGTAGGACGCGCCCCCTACCTTGTGCCCACCTCGGACTCCGTTTCACGATGATCTTTCTTCCAGACTTTCCAAATATTCCAAAAAAATCTCCGTCCGTTTTTATCCCGTTTGGACTCCGTTTGATATGGATATTTTGCGAAACCAAAAACATGCAACAGACAGGAACTGGCACTGGGCACTAGATCAATATGTTAGTCCCAAAAATAGTATAAAAAGTTGCCAAAAAGTATATGAAAGTTGAATAATATTGGCATGGAACAATAAAAAATTATAGATACGATGGAGACGTATCAGCATCCCCAAGCTTAATTCCTGCTTGTCCTCGAGTAGGTAAATGATAAAAAAAGATAATTTTTGATGTGGAATGCTACCTAGCATAATCTTGATCATATGTCTAATCATGGCATGAATATTAAGACACGAGTGATTCAAAGCAATAGTCTATCCTTTGACATAAAAACAATAATACTTCAAGCGTACCAACCAAGCAATTATGTCTTATTGAAATAACATAGCCAAAGAAAGCTCGTCCCTACAAAATCATATAGTCTGGCTATGCTCCATCTTCACCACACAAAATATTCACATCATGCACAACCCCGATGACAAGCCAAGCAATTGTTTCATACTTTTGACGTTTCTCAAACCTTTTCAACTTTCACACAATACATGAACGTGAGCCATGGACATAGCACTATAGGTGGAATAGAATATGATGGTGGGGGTTATGTGGAGAAGACAAAAAGGAGAAAGTCTCACATCAACTAGGCGTATCAACGGGCTATGGAGATGCCCATCAATAGATATCAATGTGAGGAGTAGGGATTGCCATGCAACGGATGCACTAGAGCTATAAGTATATGAAAGCTCAACAAAAGAGACTAAGTGGGTGTGCATCCAACTCGCTTGCTCACGAAGACCTAGGGCATTTTGAGGAAGCCCATCATTGGAATATACAGGCCAAGTTCTATAATGAAAATTCCCACTAGTATATGAAAGTGATAACTCAAGAGACTCTCTATATGAAGAACATGGTGCTACTTTGAAGCACAAGTGTGGTAAAAGGATAGTAACATTGCCCCTTCTCTCTTTTTCTCTCATTTTTTCTTTTTTTCTTTTTTTGGGCCTTCTCTTTTGTTGGCCTTTCTCTTTTTTTTCGTCCGGAGTCTCATCCCGACTTGTGGGGGAATCATAGTCTCCATCATCCTTTCCTCACTGGGGCAATGCTCCAATAATGATGATCATCACACTTTTATTTACTTACAACTCAATATTACAACTCGATATCTAGAACAAAGATATGACTCTATATGAATGCCTTCGGTGGTGTACCGGAATGTGCAATGATCTAGCGTAGCAATGACATCAAAAAACGGACAAGCCATGAAAACATCATGCTAGCTATCTTACGATCATGCAAAGCAATATGACGATAAATGCTCAAGTCATGTATATGATGATGATGGAAGTTGCATGGCAATATATCTCGGAATGGCTATGGAAATGCCATAATAGGTAGGTATGGTGGCTGTTTTGAGGAAGATGTAAGGAGGTTTATGTGTGATAGAGCGTATTGTATCACGGGGTTTGGATGCACCGGCGAAGTTTGCACCAACTCTCGAGGTGAGAAAGGGCAATGCACGCTACCGAAGAGGCTAGCAATAATGGAAGGGTGAGAGTGCGTATAATCCATGGACTCAACATTAGTCATAAAGAACTCACATACTTATTGCAAAAATCTGTTAGTCATCAAAACAAAGTACTACGCGCATGCTCCTAGGGGGATAGATTGGTAGGAAAAAAACCATCGCTCGTCCCCGACCGCCACTCATAAGGAAGACAATCAATAAACACCTCATGCTCCGACTTCGTTACATAACGGTTCACCATACGTGCATGCTACGGGACTTGCAAACCTGAACACAAGTATTTCTCAATTTCACAATTACTCAACTAGCACGACTCTAATATCACCATCTTTATATTGCAAAACTATTGCAAGGAATCAAACATATCATATTCAGTGATCTATAAGTTTTATGTAGGATTTTATGACTAACCATGTGAATGACCAGTTCCTGTCATCTCTCTAAATAGATATAAGTGAAGTAAGAGAGTTTAATTCTTTCTACAAAAGATATTCCCACGCTCTAACAAGTATAAGTGAAGCAAAAGAGCATTCTACAAATGGCGGTTGTCTATGTAAAGAGAAACAGGCAATCCAAACTTCAAATGATATAAGTGAAGCACATGAAGCATTCTATAAAGCCATACTCAAAAGATATAAGTGAAGTGCAAAGAGCATTCTATAAATAAACCAAGGACTATCTCATAACAGCATGGTTCATAAAATAAAAATGAAAACTAAATGCAAAAGACGCTCCAAGATTTGCACATATCACACGAATGAAACGAATCCGAAAACATACCGATACTTGTTGAAGAAAGAGGGGATGCCTTCCGGGGCATCCCCAAGCTTAGACACTTGAGTCTCCTTGAATATTTACTTGGGGTTCCTAGGGCATCCCCAAGCTTGAGCTCTTGCCTCTCTTCCTTATTCTCACATCAAAACCTTCTCGATCATCGAACACTTCATCCACACAAAACTTCAACAGAAAACTCGGTAAGATCCGTTAGTATAATAAAGTAAATCACTACTCTAAGTGCTGTTGCAAACCAATTCATATTTTGTTTTTGCATTGTGTCTACTGTAATATACTTTTTCATGGCTTAATCCACTGATATAAATTGATAGTTTCATCAAAACAAGCAAACTATGCATCAAAAACATAATCTGTCTAAAACAGAACAGTCTGTAGCAATCTGAACATTCACCATACTTCTGATACTTGAAAAATTCTGCACAAATTAGGAAAAATAAACAATTTGTACATCAAGACAATGAAAAAAGAATCAGAACCATTTGACTTTCCAGTAAAAAACTAAAATTCGCGCACTACAGCCAAAGTTTCTTTCCTGCACCATACAAACCAACAAGCATTGTAAACCTCCTAAAGGCAAACCTTGGCACATTATTTTTATAATACAATGGAATTGTACAAGGGGATAATTATTTTTGTTGAAAAGTTTCTGTAATCAAGGTTCACAAAGTTTCCATGAGCATGAACAAAGTTCAAGGCTAGCTCCCACTTTAACAATGCTTGTCTCTCCCACTTTCACTTTCTTTTTTAAAAATGTTTTGGGTTACCCTCTTTATTTTTGTTGTTTTTAAACTAAATGAAAGCACTCAACAGAAATAAATGAATCTCTAAAACTTCTAGGTTGTCTCCCTGGCAGCTCTGTCTTTAAAGCCATTAAGCTAGGCATATAGCGCTCAAGTAATGGATCCACCCGGATCCCAAGGTATATCAAAGCCAATTTGAATTAGCAATGATTTGTGATTTAGTAGTGAGCACAAAGTAACATATATCAAGCAATGACGAAGTCTAACTCTCTTCCTATGCATCGGCATGTCATAAAAGAACAATTCATGCACACAAAGTAAAGGCCAATGCATAGTATAAACAGTTTCTTGCAATTTATCATGTTGGAAACATAGAGAGGTGGAGATATAGTTCCTCTCTCATAATAATTGCAAGTAGGAGCAACAAGCACATGCATATTATATCTATCAAAATCACCATGTGCAACGGTAAAAGGCAACCCATCAATATAATCCTTAATAAGTGCAAACTTCTCCGATATAGTGTAGTTGGGAGAATTCAAAAAGATAATAGGACTATCATGCGTGGGTGCAATAGCAACAATTTCATGTTTAACATAAGGAACTATAGCAAGTTCATCTCCATAAGCATAATTCATATTGGCATCTTGGCCACAAGCATAGCAAGCATCATCAAAAAGGGATATTTCAAGAGAATCAACAGGATCATAATAGTCATCATAGCAATCATCCTTCGGTAAGCACGAAGGGAAATTAAACAATGTATGAGTTGAAGAGTTACTCTCATTAGAAGGTGGGCACGGGTAGCTAATCCGCTCTTCCTCCTTTTGTTCTTCGCTCTCCTCCTCATCTTTTTCATCCAATGAGCTCACAGTTTCATCAACTTCTTCTCCCATAGATTCCTGCAAAATATTAGTCTCTTCTTGGACAGGGGAGACTTTCTCAATAAGTGCATTAATTTTGTAATTGTATTCATAATTCTCATAACAATATTTTAGGATAGCTAAAATTTCAGGTCTATAAGCAGCATCATCAAAATCTTCAAACTCTTTAAACATAGATTCAATTTCATAAGCACCCATAAAAGGAACAAATTCTTCTATTTGTTCCACATCATAGTAATCATATATACCATTAGCATAAGAAGCTAAGGTTTTATTATCATTAAATTTGCATGAAAAGGGAAGGTGTGGAGCCTTCATCCTAGAGCAACAAGTATAATCATAACTCAAGCATAGTTGCCTAGCATACCACTTCAATATATGGATTTGATCCCATAACAGTTTCCCTTTTTAAGTCAAGCGATAATCCCTAAAGTATTCACGTTGATCCAACATTACTCCCATAACATAATTGAATGGGGTTTTCTCAGGATTATCGAAGTAGTACATAATATCTTTCACATAACCAGCATCGAGGGTTTTAGGAGGTTCCCCATCTCCATGAGTATCAAGTACACCTATTTTTTTTGGTATTTCGTGTTCCATATCCATAACTAGAGATAAAGAACAACTAAGAACAGCAAATAAAAATTACTTAGTGATAAAGCAAACAAGCACACACGAGAATATTCACCCCACACTATGGCTCCCCGGCAACGACGCCAGAAAAAGGTCTTGATAACCCACAAGTATAGGGGATCACAATAGTTTTCGATAAGTAAGAGTGTCGAACCCAACGAGGAGCTAAAGGTAGAACAAATATTCCCTCAAGTTCTATCGACCACCGATACAACTCTACGCACACTTGACGTTCGCTTTACCTAGAACAAGTATGAAACTAGAAGTACTTTGTAGGTGTTTTTGGATAGGTTTGCAAGAAAGTAAAGAGCGAGTAAATAAAAGCTAGGGGCTGTTTAGATAAAGACACAACTAAATTAGTTTTAGTAAAGAGCTTTTTGTTACGAGAAAGTTATTTGTCCCTAGGCAATCGATAACTAGACCGGTAATCATTATTGCAATTTTATTTGAGGGAGAGGCATAAGGTAACATACTTTCTCTACTTGGATCATATGCACTTATGATTGGAACTCTAGCAAGCATCCGCAACTACTAAAGATCATTAAGGTAAAACCCAACCATAGCATTAAAGCATCAAGTCCTCTTTATCCCATATGCAAACAACCTACTTACTCGGGTCTGTGCTTCTGTCACTCACGCCACCCACCATAAGCAAATCATGAACATATTGCAAACCCTACAGCGGGAAACCCTCATGCTTGCGCGACACGGAGAGCACCATAGGACAACACCAATAATAAAACATGCAACTCAAACCAATCTTGATCATCAAATAACCCATAGGACAAAACAGATCTACTCAAACATCATAGGATAGCCATACATCATTGGGAAATAATATATAGCGTTGAGCACCTTGTTTATGTAGAGATTACAGCGGGTAAGAGAGAGGTTACACCGCTGCATAGAGGGGGGAAGAGTTGGTGATGATGGCGGTGAAGTTGTTGGTGAAGATTGCGTTGATGATGATGGCCACGACGGCGTTCTGGCGCCACCGGAAGAGAAGGGGAGAGGGGGCCCCTTCGTCTTCTTCTTCCTTGACCTCCTCCCTAGATGGGAGAAGGGTTTCCCCTCTGGTCCTTGGCCTCCATGGCGTGGGAGGGGCGAGAGCCCCTCCGAGATTGGATCTATCTCCCTGTCTCTCCCTATTTCTGCGTTCTGTTCTGCTGCCCTTTCACTGTTTCGGGTATATATGGAGATCTGTGACTCCGATTGGACTGAAACCTTCGCCGTGATTTTTTACCAAAAATTAGCTTTCTTGCGGCCGAAGAAGGGCGTCAACCGCCTTACAGGTGGGTCACGAGGGTCAGGGGCG
>NC_057800.1:44193863-44228725 GCF_018294505.1 Triticum aestivum
GCCCACCTCGGACTCCGTTTCACGATGATCTTTCTTCCAGACTTTCCAAATATTGCAAAAAAAATCTCCGACCGTTTTTATCCCGTTTGGACTCCGTTTGATATGGATATTCTGCGAAACCAAAAACATGCAACGGATAGGAACTGGCACTGTGCACTGGATCAATATGTTAGTCCCCAAAATAGTATAAAAAGTTGCCAAAAAGTATATGAAAGTTGAATAATATTGGCATGGAAGAATAAAAAATTATAGATACGACGGAGACGTATCACTCAACAGTAATTCGTTCACCCACCGTAAAATATTTATGCTCTTGAGAGAAGCCACTAGTGAAACCTATGGCCCCCGGGTCTGTTCTCATCATATCAATCTCCATCACTTTATTATTGCTTTGCTTTTTTACTTTGCCTTTTTATTTTTACCTTGCATCTTTATACCAAAAATACCAAAAATATTATCTATCATCTCTATCAGATCTCACTCCCGTAAGTGACCGTGAAGGGATTGACAACCCCTAATCACGTTGGTTGCGTTGAGCTATTTGTTTTGTGTAGGTATGAGGGACTGGCGCATAGCCTCCTACTGGATTGATACCTTGGTTCTCAAGAACTGAGGGAAATACTTACGCTACTTTGCTGCATCATCCTCTCCTCTTCGGGGAAATCCAAGGCAGTGCTCAAGAGGTAGCAGACATCATATGCAACATGCAACCACATATCACACTGCCAAGTTAGAGCAAGCACCTGCGATGCTTGTGTAGGGGAAATGCTATAATCAACTACAGAGCTACGTTCACTATCTTCATCTAGCATTTCTGTTTCTTGAGAATCATGTCGGGAGGCTGACGCTGCATTCTTTAAATGAGGAGTAGTCCCCTTGCCTGCCTGCCTCGTCATAAGTGATTGATGAGGGATACACAAGAACATTAGTTTGATGTAAGAACATGGTTAATACACAGATGTACTAGTATGTACCAAAAACAGAAAGGCATGTCATATTCAAAGGTATAATGTGCAAGCTAAGCAGATGCAATTTAACAAAATTGGAAGCAATACAAGCTAGACATCCGGCTGGAGTGGTGAGCATGATCATCTAGGACCTGAGAGCCTGGTGGGAGGCGGGCTGCTTCGCCACCATCGCAGCTTTTTAGTTGGCTTCCAGGTGATGCCTATCTTTGTTGGGCTTGTCACTGGCTCGGCCAGTGCCCTGACTAGCTATTTGTCTTCTGGTGTTCACGGGATGGTGGTTCATGTAAAAAAATATCTTTCCTTATCTTACCGACTTCAGCCTTTCGAATACAAGCTAGACACCATATGGAACATGCAACCACATATGACACCGCGAAGTTAAAGTAAGCACCTGGTATGGTGGTTCATTGCGAGCGAGGTCATCAACTCCAGAGCTACGTTTACCGTCTCCATCTGCTGACACTGCACCCTTTATAGCGTTGTAACGTGTCTTGCCTACCAGCATACGAAGCTGGAGCGACTACTCTCTTTTCTTTTTGGCTTCTCTCATGGCAGCGGAGTTTGAAATACCCTTTGTCGGTGGGAACGACACCTATGGGATCACAAGAATCCCTACTACGGTTGCGAGGCGCGGGGTCGTGAGAAGAGCGGATCAAACAGATAGCACACGGTTCGTTTATCTAGGTTCGGGCCGCGAGGATGCGTAAAACGCTACTCCTGCGTTGGTGGATTGTATATCTGTGTTCTTAAGCTAGCTATGGGGTGTGAGGGGCTCCAAAAAGCCGAATCCTCCTCCTGGTCGCCTCGGGCCTCCTTTTATAGGAAAGGGGTTGCCAAAGTGGCACACAGGAGGTGGAAAGGGTCCAGTGATGCGAGGTTATCCCTCACATTACATGACAAGGCGCATTTAATGCGTCTTGCTTAGGTGTCCTTGCTTTATCGGGGACGGGGGAGAGCCCTGTCTTGTCCGTCGCCGCTCCCTCTTGTGTCGACACGCGCCCTGGCCAGCGGTGCCCACGGTGCCATGTAGGCAGGCAGGCAGCCGAGGTGGTGTAGTGGTGGGTCTCCATGAAGATCCGCATGCCGCCACGCATGTGCCTGCCCAGCTGGTTGGGTCGGCAGCTGCATGCGAACGGCGGTGGAGGTTTGATTGGCGTGGGCCTGATGGTGGCCCTACGGGTGTTCTTGGCAAGGGCCTTGCCGGGGCCCCGACAAGGGTCTTGCCATGGCGCCTGCTGTCATCCCCGGAAGGCTCTTGCCGGGGGCCTTATGGTCCTCCTTGGCTGGGATCCCGCCAAGGATCATCATCTTCTAAAGTGTGTATCTGATCTTGAATGTCTTCACAAAGATCTGCATGCTACCACAGGGATGTCTCCCGAATCCTTGCAACATGGGGGCAGTGGACTCAAGGGTGACTCTTTCCGTAGGTGTGGGGCGAGCTGCCACGGCAAGGGTCTTGCCGGGTTTGCTAAAACCGCCTCCCGGCAAGGATCTTGCCGGGGGAGTCCGCTTTGTCTCCTTTGCTCTTTGTGGTCTTGGTCTTGGCGTCGTTCTGCTTCTCTCGAGCTTCGGTCTTACCTTGGCTCACCTCCCTTGCCTTGCTCAGTGTGGTGGTGCCCGTGGCTCAGACTGCCCGTGCACAGTTATAGGGGTACAAAAAGTGTACCCCTCTTTTTGTACACCGACAGGAGCCCCCGGGCCTGGGCCACACGTAAGTGCAATCGCGTCATTGGGCTAGGCCCAAAAATGGTGCGCGGGCAGGCGGGGCGGTTTTTACCGCGGTAAGTCTCTTCGCGCGCTGCGCTTCCCACGCTTCCCGCGCGTGGCGCGGCGTGGGGAGGCGTGTGTGACGTGGGCGGCATGCGTGGGGTTGCTTCCCACGGGCATGCGTCACATCACAGTTAATGTGAAAGGAGGTGGCCCGCGTTTTTCCCCCATAAGAAGGAATAACCGTGGGCGCGCTGCTCACTTTCTCCTCTTCCCTCGTGCCTTTTCCAATCTCAGAGCCGCCTTCCCTCTCTTCCTTCCTTCCTAAGCTTTCATCGTCGCCCGCCGCCGCTGCTTTGCCACCCCCCTTCCTCAACCCTCTAGACTTCTCGGCCGCCATGGCGCCCAAATCCGCCAAGGGCAAGGGGGTGGCTAAGGGCTCTGGGACCGTGGAGCCGCCGGAGAAGACGCTGTTGGGGGACCGGACGAAGTCCGCCTTTTTCTTCCCCTCGACGGTTGATGTTCATGAGCTCCGGGCCTCCTTCAAGCCCCTATGGGGAGCGAAGACGGGGGGAGAGGATTCAGGACACCTGGCGATGCGCGTCATTCTTGCCGCTTGCGCTGATCCTGCCCCAAATCGGTACCCCTTCTTCGTTGATTACTTTTCTTGCGGGTTATGCCCCCCTTTCTCCGATTTCTTCTGCGACATTATGCACACCTTCGGTTTTCGCCTCTTGGATTTTACTCCGAATGCGGTGGCGTGCATGTCTTTCTTTGCGCATCTTTGCGAGGGCTTTGCCAGGGTGCAGCCCAACACGGCGCTCTTCCGCCATTATTTCTATCCTCGAATCCAAACGGGAGGTGCCATCTCTGGTTGCGTCACCTGGATCCCAAGATCCAAGGAGGCGTACCCAGACGGTGCCGTGAAGGAGAGGTGGGAGGAATGGCATGACCGGTGGTGCTGGATTGAAGACGAAGACCCGCCAGAATTTTGCAAGGTCCGCCGAGTGCCGCCGGTCCACGACAGCGATTGGGGTGATGTCGACGCCACTGACGGGAGGCTTACTGTCACCACCACCAAGATTCTTCGGCTGACCCGGGCTGGGCTCACCCTTGAGATGATCGGGGCGGACTTTATTCACCGCCGGATCACCCCGTTGCACAATAAGGGGAGGCCAGCCTGGCTTTTTACGAATCCGGCTGACATTATGCGGCTCCGCCCTGGCCTCGACCACAACTTCACGGTGATGGCGCATGCCCACTTCTACCAGCGGCTCTTTCAGCTGGATGTGGGTCGCGACGGCGAGGTCGAGCGGACCGGCAAGGCCGCAAGGGTTGCCGTAAAGGTCGGTAAGGCCGTCAAGGGGCCGTTCTTCAAGTTGCCAGCAGGGGTGGTCCCGTTGTGCAATAATTCACGCCGGTCCGAGATCATCGCCATGATGCCGGACTGCAACACGCACGGCCCCGTCCCAAGTTGGAGGGAACCGACGGACGCAGATGTGCAGCAATTCTTCGACACCTTGATTGAGGTGTACGTCAATGCTGACGCCGAGCGGTGGCTTGTCATGGACACCACCCAGGCAGAGCTGGACTACATCGCCACCAGGGCGAGGGAGGCACAGCTTGCCATGGAGGCCGGCAGCGCCGGGGGCGTGGAGGACAAGGCCGCAACGGCCACGGAGGAGGAGCAGTTGACCCTGTGGGCGGCGGCCACCGAGGAGGCCAGCAGCGCCGACACCGGAGCTCCGCTTGTCGAGGACGCGGCCGACGAGTCGTCGTCGGAGGAGGGCGTGGCGGCGAGCTCGACGCTAGCCAGGGGAAGAGGGCGAGTCCTGCGGCGGTCTGGCTCTGGCAAGCCGGTATGGCCCGGCAGGACTACGCGGCCTCAATTGACCCTGGAGGGGTCCGGGCGCCACACGAGGGCTACGGCAGTGAAGAGGCTGATGAAGGCCGCTGAGAAGAAGAAGGCGACAACCCCTTCCTCATCCGGGCGTGCACAAACCCCGCCGCCTTCTTCTCCTCCTCTGGCAGGCGTCGACTCGGATGATGATGTGGAGCTCCCTTTTGATCTCGGGTCTTACAGCCCGGAGAGGAAAAGGAAACTGGTGGAAGAGGAGGAGACGGATGACAAGTAAGTACTCCGTTCCTTACTGTCATTTCCATTTCCCCGAATTGGGTCGCTTGTCTTGATCCATTTTTGCTTTTGCAGGGAGGCAGAGACGTTGGCCCAGAGGGTGAAGAGGGCGAGGACCTCGGCGAGCAGCCAGTCCCCGGCTGGGGCTTCAAAGACACCACTGGTGGTGCTGAGCAGCCCGGACAGCAGCCCCCGGCGCAGCCCCCATCGTAAGTTCGTCACCCTCTTCTTACTCGACATGTGGTAGGCACTCGATGCTATGATGCTGACCTTGCCGGGTTTGCAGGAGGGGAGCGGCAGCAGGAGGAGCCACAGAGGGCTACTCCTAACACACCACCCCCATCGACTACGCCGCGGCGGAGGGCGTCCCCGGCAAGGGCATCAGGCACGGAGCCCACACCCATGGAGGAAGAGGGGAACTTGGGCGCTGGTGGCTCTGCCACGGCGCCAAATGCTAGCAGAGAGGGGACTTCTGCTTCACAGCCTGGCACTGGTGAGTCGCCTGTCCTTCGTCTCTATTTTTTCCTTATTCTTTTCTTGGCTTCATTGCTCCCGTTGCTGCCCAGGCCCTCCTTCAACAGACATGGAGGACGTGGACACTGTTGTCGGAGATATTGCTGAGGAGGCCGCGGCGGAGGCCAGCAGGATTGCCGCCGAGGAGGCCGCCAAAGATGCTGATGAGGCCGCCGCCGACGAAGCCGCCAAGGGTGCCGCCGAGGACGCTGCCGCGGGGGCTGCCAAGGCAACCGGCGAGGCTTCTGCCGAGGGCGCCAGCGGTGGACCTGCCGGTGAGGCCGACAAGGCCTCCGCCGAGGAAGAGGTGGTGGGTGACCAGCCTCCCTCCTCCTCAACCTCGGGCCCCGGCAGATATCCGAAGGTGGGCGACGATCTTTTCGTCCATCTTCTAGGGGCGTCGAGCCGAGCACCTGCCGAAGGGGAAGCCTTTGACGGCGAGGTGCTTGCCGCCACCGGGCTTGAGGTGGTTGATGAGCCGGGCGTTGGTGGCGACGGTTCTCCAAAAGAGCAACTTTTCCGCGCCATGGGGGCCAATTTCCGGAAGCTCCAAGTGCTCTACCGTGCCCGCCTGGACAAGGTCAAGTCTCGGATGGCAACGGTGGACAACGCAGAGGTGGACTTCAAGGCGCACATTGCTGAGACGCAGACCTGGTTCCACCAGACCCGGGAGGAGCAGAGGGCCTTTCAGGAGAAATTGGCCAAGCGCGATGTGGAGCTCACCATGAAGATGGCCGACATCGAGAATGCCCAGGAAAAGGCGGCGAACTTGGCTGCCGCGGCTGAGGCTGCCCGGAACCAGCATCAAACCGCCTTGGATTCCCAGGAAGAGGACCTCTCTGCGCGTGAAGCGAAGCTTGCTGCAACGCTTCGCAGCAAGGATGAGGAGCTCGAGGCCCTTGTCACGCAACAGACCCACGAGCTGGAGCAGAGGCACAAAGAGGCACTCGATGCCCAAGCTCCGGCCCATGCCGACAAGGTGAAGGAGCTGGAAGCAGAGCAGGACGAGCTAAAGGAGAAGGCCCTCAAGCTGTCCGGCGAGAAGAGCACGCTCAACCGCACCTTGGTAGAGGCGCAAGGCACAGTCATCAGCAGGACTGGGGAGCTCTCCGACACGCAGAACTCCATTAGAGACCTCAAGCTAAAGCTGGAGGATCTCGAGAGGATGTTGTCGGAGAGCAGGGCTCAGGAGGAGACCTTGACCAGGAGCCTCGAGGAGGAGAAGCAGCTGCGGGCGAACGAGGCTGCCTCCCACCAGGAGTATGTGGCGAGTGAGAACAGGTGGATCAGCCATCTGGAGGTCGTCGCCGGCAGGGTTACCTCGCAATTGGCCACCATGGGGTTGCCAAACGTGAGGTACGCCCCCGAGCACAGCGGGACCGTCAACGCCTAGCTGACCCAGTTCTTCGAGGGCATCCTCGGAGCCTTGGCCTATCTTCACTCCAACAGGACGGCCACGCTGGCCGAGGAGGCCCGGCGACTTTGCTGAAGGGTCGTGACCAAGGTCCTCACCAAGATGGTGTACTGGAATCCCTATCTTGACTTCACGGCCGCGATGAAGAGCTTGCCAGATGGTGCTGACCTCACGGTGCTCAAGGAGCGCATCAAGCCCATCACTGACTGCATCGACAAAATCAAGAGGGTGGAAGGCCAGCGCCGGGATTAGGCATCCTGTTCTTCTTCACCGCTGCGGGTTCCCGACCAAGACAAATTTTATCTTTAGTTAGAACCGCAACTATGATGTGATGTAATATAACTTTGAAGTACTCTTAATTTTCATGCATGTTATCTCCCCATTCAATTCCTCTTTGTATGCGTGCCCTATGTCGATCGGGAAGGCTTGCCGGCGCGGAAGCCCCTAGCGGCGTTTTGGGGACGGATCCCCATGGCTTGCCGGGTATGTGTGCTGCCGGACAAGCCACCTTTCCGTTCTGAACACGGCCGCTCGAACTGTCGAGCCTGACTCGAGTCAGAATCGGGGGCGTTGTTGATCGCGAAAGGCTACTCTGCCATTCTCGACGCAGCCGCTTGAGCTGTTGAGCGGACTCGAAACAGGGCAAGGGCGTTGCCGATCGTGGTAGAGCCCCCTGGCGTGCAGGTTTCTCATATAAAGCAAACATCTCCGGGGGGGGGGGGAATAACCTAAAATAAGAAGGGTAGCAGAAATAAGGGTTCAGTGCAACTTAGCTTCTGTTTGCGATCGCTCGAGTGTCGATCTTCTGGCCTCCTTTCTTCTTCAAGGGTCACGAAGATGAAGGAGTGCCGGGCTAACTGCTAGAGCCGATTCTCACAACTGCGCCCCCTACCTGGCGCGCCAAAGATGTCGGTGGGAACGACACCTATGGGATCACAAGAATCCCTACTACGATTGCGGGGCGCGGGGTCGTGAGAAGAGCGGATCAAACAGATAGCACACGGTTCGTTTATCCAGGTTCGGGCCACGAGGATGCGTAAAACCCTAGTCCTGCTTTGGTGGATTGTATATCTGTGTTCTTAAGCTAGCTATGGGGCGTGAGGAGCTCCAAAAAGCCGAATCCTCCTCCTGGTCGCCTCGGGCCTCCTTTTATAGGAAAGAGGTTGCCACAGTGGCACACAGGAGGTGTAAAGGGTACAGTGATGCGAGGTTATCCCTTGCATTACATGACAAGGCGCATTTAATGGGTCTTGCTTAGGTGTCCTTGCTTTATTGGGGACGGGGGAGAGACCTGTCTTGTCCGTCGCCGCTCCCTCTCATGTCGACATGCGCCCTGGCCAGCGGTGCCCGCGGTGCCATGTAGGCAGGCAGGCAGCTGAGGTGGCGAAGTGGTGGGTCTCCATGAAGATCCGCATGCCGCCATGCAGGTGCCTTCCCAGCTGGTTGGGTCGGCAGCTGCATGCGAACGGCGGTGGAGGTTTGATTGGCGTGGGCCTGATGGTGGCCCTACGGGTGTTCTTGGCAAGGGCCTTGCCGGGGCCCCGGCAAGGGTCTTGCCGTGGCGCCTACTGTCATCCCCGGCAAGGCTCTTGCTGCGGGCCTTGTGGTCCTCCTTGGCTGGGATCCTGTCAAGGATCATCATCTTCTAAAGTGTGTATCTGATCTTGAATGTCTTCACAAATATCTGCATGCCACCACGGGGATGTCTCCCGAATCCTTGCCCCATGGGGGCAGTGGACTCAAGGGTGACTCGCTCCATAGGTGTGGGGCGAGCTGCCACGGCAAGGGTCTTGCCGGGTTTGCTAAAACCGCCTCCCGGCAAGGATCTTGCCGGGGGAGTCCGCTTCGTCTCCTTTGCTCTTTGTGGTCTTAGTCTTGGCGTCGTTCTGCTTCTCTCGAGCTTCGGTCTTACCTTGGCTCACCTCCCTTGCCTTGCTCAGTGTGGTGGTGCCCGTGGCTCAGACTGCCCGTGCACAGTTATAGGGGTACAAAAAGTGTACCCCTCTTTTTGTACACCGACAACCTTGCATAAAAACACAATAGTGGGAGTAAGGGTGAAGTGTGTGCAGAACTAGTGCACTGTAAAAGTAGCAGATAGCAGGTGGCTGAAAAATAAATGATAGGAGACATATGATAGCTCTACAACATTGCATGGCAAACAAAATTAGATTCTACTCTGTATGATTTTGTAATATATGAGCACAAGAAATGCAGGTACTCCTCCAGCACACCACCACATGTGGTCATATCTAAGATAATAGTTGACTGAAAATAAATAGGTCGGTCGATTTTTTAATGAACCGTCCGATCTATAAGGAACGGGCAGATGGCCTTCGTCTACCTCTCGCCAGTCACTGTTGACGATCTTTCTCGAACCGCCAGCGACCACCGGCCCAGACCCCTGCCTCCGCCGCCCCGCCCTCCCATCGACCTCACACCACCGCCGTGCTTGGCAGCGCCCCATGCCATCCCTTTAATCCCGGCCGACCTCCAGTTCGGGTGCCAGTAGCTCTAGGCCGCACACGCCCCTAAGATAAACACCAAGGCGCTGCTTCCCCGGTGTAATAGGCGTACTAGCGCCTATTACGCCGGGGAATGCTTCTGTTAATTGGGAATCAACTAGCCAGAAATTGAAATTCAGGGGGGCGACAGACCTCTAGCTAAGGTGAAATAGTATATGAGGAGAAACCTTGTGCATCGCGAGTTACTAGGAACATCTAGTATCAAGAAGAAGCGGTTAACTAGTGTCTTCTGTGGGATGAATACCATGCAAGCAGAGATGCAAGATTTGCACGAATAAGGGAAGAGGATTACCTTTTTCGGTTGCCGGTGTGGTCACCTCCACATGTCGTGCCGATTTTCTTCTTTTTACCGGGGAAACCGATGTTCTGGAGGGTGCAGGCTTGGACGAACCCATGGCCAAATTTTTGATTGTGTTGCCGTGGCCGTATGTCGGCGGGGGGAAGCAGATCCGAGGCGGCGAAGGACGGCGTAGCAGGAACAACTCTGGTGCGGTGGAGGGTGGCGAAGTTGGAGCGGCAGCGGTGAGGCGCAGGACGGCGTGGTTGAACTGGCTCGGGTACGGACGGCTCGGCCTCGGCTTCAACTACTAGCCGTGAAGGGCGTTGCGGTTGAGGTTGTGGTGGACGACGACGTCGGGGTATCGACTTCGGCGTGATGGAGGAGGGCGGCGGTTGATGGGTGGGATGGGGTGGCGGACGGAGGACGCCGGGGTTTCGCGGCTGGTGGAGAGGTAGTTTTGGCGCCCACAGAGTACGAATGGGGAATCGGACGGGTGGGGGGAACCATGTTTCGGTCTGGGACGCGCTTGTTTTTGGCTTTTATGAACAAAAGATGGGACACGCTTGTTTGAAATTTGGGGAAAGTACAAACTTTGCCCCCTCTTAAATTTCGGACCTACTGCGGGTCGGGGGTAGGATGGTAATCCCAGGTGTCCCAAATAGTGGACGGGAGCGATTTCGGCCGCGCTCATGTGTGCTTAGGCGGCCATTGTGTATGAATGTTTTTCGGATGCGGTTGCGTGGCGTCTAGATGAAGCTACAAATCTACCCCGGTTTAGACCTTTGGACGTCGGGCCGGTAGGTTTCACGGGTCGGAGTTATTAGAAAAGTAATTTCCTTGTACTACCAAACATTGGTCTCACGCGGTTTCGGGCGAGTAGAGGCTCTTTTGGTGCTTCGTTCGAAATTTTGAAACACAAGCATTCACGTTTAGAGTACTCTTGAACTATGAGGATTGACCTAAATAGACAACGTTATATTTGACCTTGTATGTTTGAAAACCTCATTAAATTATCCGCTTCTTTTTGAAATTTTGACACTTGAAAATCCTATAACTACGATTATTTTGGAATGGAGGAGCTAAATTTGAATCTATTTTGTACACGACTACATATGCTATTATGTACAAAATCAGAGCAAAGATTGGTGCCCCCATAATTTAGGTATGGTTTACAAATGCCATGATATCAAATTCAAATAATTGAATGGACTTCATGTTGAATTCGATTTTTTTAAACCACCTTAAGTTGAATTCAAATGTATGCTAGTTCATAGGTAGCTATTTATAATGTCCATTGTGTAACTTTCGTATGTATAATGTGCTTTACACACACAACATGAACTATACTCACGTTTTTATTCGATTGCTAAAGCGATGCATTGTCTGGAGTTCAAAATACTAACTATGTGGATCAATTGTGTCGAATAATAACATAGACATGCTCAAATTCGATAGAATCTAGATGTCTGATGGATCAATGACCGCTCCTTACACGAATTGCAAATATCATGATCCCATCCTAATATTTGGATACAATTTGTATCTTTAATCAATGTGTAGAGGAGTCTTTTACGTGTAGTTTCACTCTCCATCGGTGGTCTCTGACACATGCTCACACACTCTCTGCCGAGGTGTCTTTCTCGCACACATGCTCTAGATATAACCCTCCCTCCCTCTCGTAACCATTTACAACTGTTTTCACTAACCTTTATCACAAGCACTCTTCCTCTCGAAAACATACACACGCACAATCCTCATCGACCCTTTCTATATACATGGACCTGCCTACGTGTCTCATGTACGCACATTATCTTTACGCCTGTCTCTCACGCATTGTCTCACACCTCTCTTCCTAATCTACGAGTATGACTAGCAGAGCATTCTATAGGATGCCCCTTAAAGTTAGGTTGGATGAATAGTAATATCAGAGATAAAGGGGTTACCTTAGTCCGAGAACCTAGGGTTACAAATCCTAGCCGGCTTTGTCAGTGGACACAGAGTCCTTCACAATTCTTCTATCTTTGTCTTGTACGACTAGTCATCCATGGGTCTTCCTAAATGTGCACGGGCCGACCAATGTGGCGCAGGACGAAACCGAACGAAGGGCCTCACCTCGACCCACCGGACCTCACACGGTGACACACCCTCTGTCCCCACGTCTCATTATCTTCTCACACCCACACATACCAACAGAAACACCACACACAGAAAATTTCTCCTGGTGCCTCTATTCCCTCCCCCCTTGCATATACACACTCAAGGGAATGGAATCTCTTGTCTGACGTCATATTCATCTCTCTCTCTAGACCACTCTCATTTCTCATGCTATCTCTCCCACGCCCCCCGTCGGCCCCTCTATCCATGCCTCCCTCGAATACGTAATACACACACATACCTCTCTAGGCCTCGCCAAATGCATCAACTACACATTCACACATGTTACATCACATACCCCATTGATCTAAAAAGCCCTCTCCTCACGTTTATTTCGCATACAACATTCCTGTTGAATAAAGTGTGGCCGAAAAGTTATTTTAGAGTTTCTACATATATACAACATTACAAAGTTATATGGAGGAGTATGAACACTAATTTGCATTGCATGGTGCCCACAATGATATTTATTCCGCGCTGTGAATTTGTATATTTTTATACTATATACAAAGTTAGTCATAATAAAGTGAAACGAAGAGCATCTCTCTCTCCATCGCATACCCCCCTGTACGCCCCTTTCACGTATGCACACAAAACTATCTCCAGGTCCTCTAAAAGTAAGCCCCCCCCCCAGAAAATTCACGCATGTTTCATCTTTCTCTCGCGATATATGCAATGGCGATCATTGTGTTTGAAGCGAAAGCACGATACGTACATTGGACTTCAGAATCCACTCATTACGGTCACCATTTACGTTTAATGGTTATTATACAGTCACGAGCTCACCTTACAACTTTGTATTTGCTCATGACATGACTAGTTGACCAGTTAAATGCTCCACGTGGCACCTCTAGTGTTGCATCACATTATCTCACTACCATCGTGCCCACCTGTCGACTTGTATCTACTCTACATCTACACTCTTATAAAATACATAAAATACACTCTTTTAGAAAACAGAGTTGGTGATGTTGGTGTGCCTGCCATCCTACAATATAGGCCGTTCGATTTATATCTGACGGATAGGAAAGAAACTATGGCAATTTTGCAAAAAGGTACCCACACACCTCTCCACATTTGCAAATAAGGCCTTCCCTCGTTCATCCACCGGGAAAATATCTGGTGCTCCGCGAGCACCTAAGCTTGGGTGCACCCGTGCGACCTCAGTCGTTGGATCTCAAATCCAACACCTTCTGTGAGATGATGTACATTTTTGTAAAAAAGCCCTCATAGAATCTGAAAAATGCGCACAAGTACAACAGCTGCAGCAGCTTCTCATACGGCGTTGGATCTGAGATCCGATGGCCCAAAAGCCCGTATCATGGGAGCACCTAAGCTCCCGTATCACATGATACTCTCCCCCTTTTCTCTCACAAGATAAACAAGTCATACAAATGCATCTTGATGTTACGTGCAACGCACGGGCATCTTGCTAGTACGAATGAAAACAAACGACAAAAATATATTTGGACGGTGGTTCGAAGTCATGACCACGGGCACAGCGGACAAGGTGGCCTTGTATTGGTATGCTGAGCCGTCTGTTTTAACACACATGAGCTGGTGTGGTGATTATACACACATGCACGCATGCACACGAATTGCATCCACGCAACACTCACATAAACACATGCACCCACGCACGCACGCAACACTCACACGTACACACGCAGCCACGCACGCATGCACGCAACACTCACACGCACACACGCACGCATGCATGCATGCACACACCATTACACCACACGACCAACACACACTCTCACGCTCAAGTGCTAAACCTACACGTGCATGCGCACACATCAGGCCCTGACAGACACATACACAACCAGGTGATTCCCACGCACGGGTTGGAGCCTTGTCGCGCCTGCGTAAATTTGTGTTTATCTGACCTTTTGCCTATGCGAACTGACAGGTGGGACCCACAAGGAACGTGGTCAATTTAACTAGTCAACATGGTGCCACGCAGACTATTTGGCCGGTCAACAGAGTGCAATCCGATGCTGAACTGTGAGCAAGTGACCGTATAATCACCGCAAAACGTATATAGTGACCATAATCAACTTATTCTGGAGTTCGGCGACCGTATTACGCTTTTCTCTCTGTAGGCCCTCCAAAACTACATCTCTACACGTTCTCGCATGTTACATCTAACAACTATGCAATACAGCACTACTACTACACTCTAACACAATAAATCATATGTGTTTTTAGTTTTACTAGATATCATATTGTTACTTATAATTATTCAGTTTTCATACATTAAAATTGCCTTTGAAATGTATGGCTAGTATCATCTACCGCGCGGGAAAAATCCCGCCCTTTCCTGTTTAATCGGGTTTGTATCGATGGATCGTGCGAAACAACAAAACTATAGTACTATACAGTACAAGTGACAGTTCACTGGGCCGTCGTGTCATCTACTCCTCCGTCGTAAGAGTGGAGCGCTCGCTTTCATAAATCTTCTAGTCCCTTTCGCCGACATATGGGAGATCAAGCTACCGGGTCCACGTGCCATACCGGAATACAGTGCAGAGCAGCCGGGGTGAAGCACCCCAGTCATGGCGCCGGCGTAGTAATGAGCAATGAGGCGTCAAATCACAAAGCTGCACCTTTCCCGCATTTAAGTTGGAGGGACGAAGCAACCATCATTTCACTCGTTGCTGAATCCGCTTCTCCCTCATCTTCTTCAACTTAACCACGTGTTGCTTCTGCCTCATGTGGGACGCGGATCGGCTTGGTAAAGCACTGACATGTGGGACCGCATGTTAGCAAACCGCCAGGACAACGTCCTTCGAAAATAAGAAGCCTAATCCTAGACTTACAAAGGGCTACGTAGCTGCTACGTATACTTTCCATCTAATCTATATATGCCCCCCTGATTTTCAGGTGGGGTGGGCCTAATCCTCTCCTTTAATCCAATCAAATAGTCCCACATCACATCAGTTCGTAACTTTACGTAAACCATTACGTGGATGCAGCATTGCTCAAATAAGAAACCTCCCCCGCCATCCGCGCGGCAAAATCACCTCCTTTTTACTAATCTTGATTCTATAATTTTTTAGATCAATATAATTGAGATTTGTATAGATAGCACACAGGAGCAAAACCAAGTGGTACGGTTAAGGGCATCCACAATGTGTAGCCAAATGTGAAAATAGATTTTGGCATTGTGGTAACCATTATGGACGGTGTTGCCAAAGCCAAAAAGATGGAACCGAAGCTCTCTGATTGATTGATTGAAGGAATAGAAAAATGCAACGTCTCTCCTCTTTCTCCCATGCTTGGACGCATGTAGTATAGTATAGAGCACAGAGTCTACTCCCCTGTCCCTTCTATCACAAATCACAAAGCAGTGAGGCGTCAAATCACAAAAGCACGGATGAAGCAACCATCATTTCACTGTTCGCTGACTCCGCTTCTCCATCGTCTTCTTCAAGAAACCATCTCACCACACTAGTAATCCTAGTAGTACTAGTAAAGGACTTCCTGGATGCAAATAAGGCGGTTGTCTCGGCTTGCAGGCGGCACTTGCGAACGACTTACCGTGGTCTCCCTCAATGGTGTTCTCCGTCGAACGCACTTCGCCAAACCACCAAGAAAAACATATCGTCGACGTCACCGCAATGGGGAAGGAAGTCAAATATAGTTACTACCTCCATTTTTTATACACAAGGCCAGTATATCAAAACTACAACTTGCAAAGGGCCACTAACACTAATCGAGGCAAAATTGATGGGGTTAGCAACCAAGGACATTAATATCCCCTGCATGCATGCGGAAGTGAGAAGGTTGGTTTGCATGGCGCTGCATTAATCAAGCGATGAGGAGTGAGATGGTTAGTCCATACTGCCTCCTCTCCGGTTAATATGGCTTAATTTCAAACGAGATAAATACACTGTCTGTCACTATATATTTGTAAAAATACACTCAGTGGACTTCATAATATGCTCATTGTGCTCAATATATATATTTTCCGGTGTTTATACAGTCACTAGCTCACCCTGACTGAGTATGTGTGTGCATGCACGTGTAGGTTGAGCACTTGAGCGTGACTGTGTGTGTTCCGTCGTGTGCTCGGACATGCATGCATTAGGGCGTCGCGCGCGTTTTTGCGTCCATGTGTATGTGTGACTTTTGCATACACGTAGGGGGAGTATGTGTAGGGGCCACTAAGGAGCAGTCAAATCACACAGTAAGTTAGTCGGAAGAAGCAACCATCATTTCACTCTTGAATGACACGTACGCAATATAAAATGGTTGATATGGAGAGAAAAAGAAAACCACTATATATACACTAGCAGGAGCCTAAGCTACAAGCCTACTTGCTCAGGTTGCTCTCTTTACAAGCATAGAACGACGGGCCTGATCCCGCAGCTGGGGGAAGGGAACAATGTTCTGCGTAGATGCGGTCGACATCGGCGAGGGAGAAAACCCACAGTCGGTGCGTTCCAATCGGGGGTCACCGCGGTATGGGCCAATGCCGCATCCCAACCGCCCTTCTTGCTACAGCCCGACGTCCCAGGTAGACCATCTTCCTTTTGGAGCCGGCTTGCTCCACTACCGTAGCTCCATCTCCATGTTGATCTTTCTCTACTTCTACCGGCTTCTACTTGTGATGAGTTTATGTCTCATGAACTAGTGCCAGTACTATTATTCTAATCACACTTCTTCAATATCTTTGCCATCAGGGATGCTCAGGTCGATTTTAGTGGAACTGCACAAAAGCATCGTATGATCCGAGGGTGCCAGCCGTCTTTCCTTTGACAAGTTCTACCTGGCCAGGAAATGAAATCATGTTTAGGGTTTATGGTTTAATTCGTAGTGACCCCATCAGTAGTTTTTCTTTTGTACACGCTCTCACAATTTTTTTCTTTAGTTGTGAAGTAAATATTGGCTATGGCCTGTGAATCATTGAGATGCATCAGCATGCGTGTTAGTTTTCCTTTGTATTTGATGGAATGTTGTAATGGGGCAACCTTGGAATAGGAATGAAAATGGAGTGGAAAGTTTCCGTTTTTCTGGAGGAAAATGGAAACGGAGAGAAACCAACGTTTCGTTTCGTTGGATCGCTCGGCATGCCACTCACCGCAAACCGAGTATACGATAACTTTCCCGCCTGCTTGTCGATGGATCGTGCCATGGAGTACTAGCACTACTGGAAGAGATTGACGAGTTGGGGGACAATAGCTAGCTGTAGCACGGACTCCCAAGAACTTTTTACATGCATGTTGTAGCCGGCTATTGCGACCTTTGAACGCGGAGCAGCCGCGTGCACCCGGAAGCGGCGCGGGCGACGCTCTCTCGGCTGGCGCGCCGCTTCAATGCCGGCGCCAGTGAGAGGTCGCGTCCGCTCTGGCCGGGCATGAATGCGGCACTGACCGTTTCGGGCAGGAAGCACGCGCGGGTGATGAAGAGGGTTCAGGTTGGTCAGGATCGGCCGTGGCAGCGGTACGGACGTGCGCAAACAAGAGATGTTGTATTTTAATATTGCTGCGTATATAATTAACAACGTAAATAATGTGCCAGTTGGACAAATATGATTGGAGATGGAGATGGAAATGGAATTTTACGTAAACACGGATATGCATGTCTATGTCTATGTGTGTGTGCACGGCGACTCTCGCGACCTGGAAGCGGGGGCGTGTTTTTGATCGAGTTTTCTTTCTTGGTACATTAGAAAATCAGTTTGTCTAATTCACATCTAGATGTTATTTAAGGATATCACATCTAAGCTCCCACAAGTATATGATGTAGCAACAAGAAACAAAAAAAATTGGAAAAAATAGACCACAAACAGAGTGGACATCAACTTAGATGTGACATAACTATGTCACATCTAGATGTGTCCTAGATAGACCCTTAAAAAATTGTCCGCCAGTTTTCGTTTCATTTTTCCGAGAACGCGCGTATTCTATTTAAAACCACTGCTATGGAGAGATTTTTTTACTCCATTATAGCCTCTTGTTTGATAGAGTTTCTCGCGTCTCGCTCTCTCACCCTCTCCATATCAAAACAAGATGACAATGTCCACTCTATCTCTCTCCTCACCGGTGGTCACAGATCCGACCGAATCCTGTCCGCTGCGGGAGGTGAGGAGGTGCAGCATTGACGTTGTCGCCGTCGGCGACGGAGGAAGCCGATGCGCACCGTCCTCTCAGAGCCGGTGCTGGCACGGACAAAGATCCTCCGCGCCCTTGTTCACTGCCGTCATGTGGGCAGATCCCGCCCGCCCGCCTAAACATCTCGCCCACCTAAGGTATAACTTCTTGTACTGGTACAGCTCCCCAGGTCGCTGTGTGCGGGTTTTCTTCTATGCGACTACTCCCCAGCTCCCCATGCATAGTAGCTAGGGTTCGTCGGCTGGTCTAACATCACCTACTAGTACTATTATAGAGGAAATGCCACTCGAAAAGTTGTCCTGATTTATGCCTCGGTGGAGGTATACATGTTGTTTCGACAAAAAGTACATGGTGGTTGTGCGGTCATTGTCCATATGGTGGTAGTACTATCACTGGTTAAATGAAGAAATGTTTTTTTCCTCAGGTATACGAGTTTAGTTCCCATCAAGATAATTATGATGCTTCTGTTTGTTGGTGTACTTTTCATTAATTCTTATTGACAATTGAGATGTCGTTGCTAACCCTTTTTTATATTTTTCGAAATAGCAATGCGTGTCTCCATACCCGGGCATGTCTTCCTCAATTTTAGTGGAACTGCACAAAATTGGATGACCATTGTTGTTCCGCCTCACTGTCCTCTGCCACGTGGTTCTTCCTTCCTCGAGCTTGATTACTGAGAAGAAACAGACCACAGTGAGGATTTGTCGAACTTCATAGGTGCCTCACCCAAACTTGATGCCAAATGGATGATGCATCACCACAATGACCTGTCGATGCTCATGGTTGCGCCTCATGGTTGCGTCGGCTGGTGAAGCTGATCGATTTTCAATGAAAAACAAGTTGTCTTCCATCAGTGCTCTTTGCTTGTTACGCACAAAGATGATATCCTTCGTCAGTTCACCTTGGTTGCGTTGGAGACGTAGTCGTCTTTCACGTTGGTGCAATTTTATCACACAATTGGCTATGAACCAAATGTTTCCTTGAAGAAGGATCGACTTTGGTACTAAGAGCATAAGTTTTGTATTGATTTCTAAGCCTTCTCACAACTTTGTCTCCAGCTCCCCTGTAATTTTATTTGTCCAGCTATTTGTTGGAAATATGCCCTAGAGGCAATAATAAATTAGTTATTATTATATTTCCTTGTTCATGATAATCATTTATTATCCATGCTATAATTGTATTGATAGGAAACTCAGATACATGTGTGGATACATAGACAACACCATGTCCCTAGTAAGCCTCTAGTTGACTAGCTCGTTGATCAATAGATGGTTACGGTTTCCTAACCATGGACATTGAATGTCATTGATAACGGGATCACATCATTAGGAGAATGATGTGATGGACAAGACCCAATCCTAAGCATAGCACAAGATCATGTAGTTCGTATGCTAAAGCTTTTCTAATGTCAAGTATCATTTCCTTAGACCATGAGATTGTGCAACTCCCGGATACCGTAGGAGTGCTTTGGGTGTGCCAAACGTCACAACGTAACTGGGTGGCTATAAAGGTACACTACGGGTATCTCCGAAAGTGTTTGTTGGGTTGGCACGAATCGAGACTGGGATTTGTCACTCCGTGTAACGGAGAGGTATCTCTGGGCCCACTCGGTAGGACATCATCATAATGTGCACAATGTGATCAAGGAGTTGATCACGGGATGATGTGTTACGGAACGAGTAAAGAGACTTGCCGGTAACGAGATTGAACAAGGTATCGGGATACCGACGATCGAATCTCGGGCAAGTAACATACCGATAGACAAAGGGAATTGTATACGGGATTGATTAAGTCCTTGACATCGTGGTTCATCCAATGAGAACATCGTGGAACATGTGGGAGCCATCATGGGTATCCAGATCCCGCTGTTGGTTATTGACCGGAGAACGTCTCGGTCATGTCTGCATGTCTCCCGAACCCGTAGGGTCTACACACTTAAGGTTCGGTGACGCTAGGGTTATAGAGATATTAGTATGCGGTAACCCGAAAGTTGTTCGGAGTCCCGGATGAGATCCCGGACGTCACGAGGAGTTCCGGAATGGTCTAGAGGTAAAGAATTATATATAGGAAGTGCTATTTCGGCCATCGGGACAAGTTTCGGGGTCATCGGTATTGTACCGGGACCACCGGAAGGGTCCCGGGGGTCCACCGGGTGGGGCCACCTTCCCCGGGGGGCCACATGGGCTGTAGGGGGTGTGCCTTGGCCTATATGGGCCAAGGGCACCAGCCCCAAGAGGCCCATGCGCCAAGAGAGGAAAAAAAGGGGAGAGTCCTACAAGGGGAAGGCACCTCCGAGGTGCCTTGGGGAGGATGGACTCCTCACCACCCTTGGCCGCACCCTTCCTTGGAGGAAGGGCAAGGGCTGCGCCTCCCCCTCTCCCTTGGCCCTATATATAGTGGGGAAAAAGGAGGAACAAACCAATCTAAGGCCTGGCGCCTCCCTCTCCCTCCCGTGACACATCTTCTTCCTCCCGCAGCGCTTAGCGAAGCCCTGTTGGAATCCCGCTACTTCCACCACGCCGTCGTGCTGCTGGATCTCCATCAACCTCTCCCTCCTCCTTGCTGGATCAAGGCATGGGAGACGTCTCCGTTCCGTACGTGTGTTGAACGCGGAGGTGCCGTCCGTTCGGCGCTAGGATCATCGGTGATTTGAATCACGACGAGTACGACTCCATCAACCCCGTTCACTTGAACGCTTCCGCTTAGCGATCTACAAGGGTATGTAGATGCACTCTCCTTCCCCTCATTGCTAGTCTCTCCATAGATAGATCTTGGTGATACGTAGGAAAACCTCGTTGCTACGTTCCCCAACACTATTAACTTTGATTTAAAAAATGGTGTGGACTAAAAACCCGGATGGACTTAGTAGCCTTCCATTTTTATTTACTCCGCATATTAGATTTGACTGAAGTCAAACTTTGTAATACTCTCAAACCTTTCTGATAATTGAAATTAAAATTCTTTATTTGTACACACTCTCACACGTTTCCGATAATTTGGCGCATGTGTGGTTGTTCACTTAAGGGAGGGTAGTGTACCACACGTGAAGGACAGGAAGTGCGACCAGGACGCGTGGGCGTGGATCGTTAGTTCATCGGAAGTAGTACTAGTTTTCTTCATTGTACATTAAATAAAGAGTTTCGCTTCGTACTTACACAATTTAAAACGATTGTTATGGAGAGAATAAGAAAACCACTCCACTATATATTAGTCGTATACACGAGAGTACTATATGGACGCAGCTTCATTGACTTAGTGCACCTGCCTTTGGATTTATGACAGGTGGGCCCAAAATGTGGCTGGCTCACCTGTCATACAGCCAAAAGCAGGTGAAGTGAAGGCATCGGAGCTCAGTCCGTACTACAGTAGTATATATATAAGCGGGAGCCTCAACGCTTGTTCGCTAGGGTTTGCACTCTCCACACGCTCGCCGCACTACATATATGTTACACACTGGAGGCTCAGCATTCATTTGCTAGGGTTTGCTATATTCACAGTCTCTCACCCTCTCTTCACCAGATCTAAACAAGACCGCGTTGGCCTCTTGTCTCTCTCTCCCCCTCACAGCTGGTGAAGGAGGCGTCTGTATCCCGTCGCACCGGGAAGGGGAGGAGGTGCAGCGTTCACTCTATCGCCTTCAGCGAGGGAGGCAATCCACTGTCGGCTGCGCTGTTCTCTTTCACCCAGCGCCTGTGCGGGAGGGCCACCGACCCCTTCTTCCTCGCTGCCGTACGTAGTGTGGGCAGATCCGGCCTCCCGCCGCACGCCTTGCCACATCTCGACGACCCTAACGTCTAAGTTTCTTTGAAACTGTCGTTGCTTTAGCTCCATGTGGATCTTTTTCAATCTGTAGTCGAATCTAGGTCTTGGTTCAAAGAGGAAAGAAGGGTGCGGTGGGCTGGAGCAAGAATCTAGGACGTGGTTCAATGAGGAAAGGAGGGGCAGAAAGTAGTATAGACTGGCTATCCAGCCGCTTTGTAGGTCGAAAAGGGAAAAAGGGGGTAACCCAGTACACACATCTGTAAGGAACCGATCTCTTTGTTGAAAAGGGAAAGAAACTAGGGGGTCGGGTAGTTTGTGCAGGACTAGATTTGCTGCCCTCACATAGGAAGAAGGTTCAAAGAGAACAAATATGGGACCAGCGCATATATGCTACTTGGCTACATACTCTGCATCACTGTTTGTTTCATCCTCCTTTATCGGCAAGTAATTGTTTCCTTTTTTGCCTCTGTTAAAACAGGGGTATCGATTCAACTTGTTGCTATTGCGACATTTTGCTTCACTACTCGAAACACTTATGTTTTAAGAGTGTTTTATGCAGTTCAACTTGAATGTCACACCGGTGACTTTGCTTAATTTTGGTGGAACTGCACAAAAGGAGATCGAGATTTGTTTCCAGTCTTCGTGGCAAGTTGTTTCAAATCTTGGTCTAAACCACATGATGTGTAGTGTGCTTTGAGATGTTGTGCTACTTGTTTTGGTACTGTTTTAAATAAATGTTGAATTGAAGCTATTGTATTGCTGTCTTTTCCCATTAAGTAGTGAACAAAAATGGGACCAACCCAGACATGATGCTTGTTGCTTTCTTACAACAAATTCAGCATCACCCCCTTTATAAGCCAGTAATTGATGCCACTCTCAGAATTAACTACTGGATCTTATTTCAAAACTGCAACACTTGTTAGGGATTGGCGGGATTACCATTTTTGTGGCCGCATGTTTCATCCTCCTTTATTAGCCAGTAATTGATTCCTTTTTTGCCTCTGTTTAAACAGGGAAATCTATTCAACTTGTTGCTATTGCAACATTTTGCTTCGCTATGCGAAACACTTTGCTTGATTTCAGTGCAACTGCACAAAACGAGATTGGATTTCCTATTCGTCTTGGCAGATTCGTATTTATCTTGTTCGTCTCATGAAAGGTCAGTACAGGCCTTCATCCACATGATTGTGCAGTGTGCTTTGAGATGTTGTGCTACTTGTATTGGTACTGTTTTAAATAAAAGTTGAACTAAAGCTATTGTATTGCTGTCTTTTCCCATTAAGTAGTGAACAAAAATGGGACCAACCCAGACATGATGCTTGTTGCTTTGTTACAACAAACTCTGCATCACCCCCTTTATAAGTAGATGGAAGCACATACTGTTGTTGCGCCCACTCTCCCCTGGAACTATTTATGCTTTTCGTTAATCTAATGCCGCTGGTAAAATTAAGCAATGCCACTCTCAGAATTAATTAACTACTGAATCTTAGTTCAAAACTGCAACACTTGTTAGGAATGGTAGTATCCTGCTTTGTAGTTCTTTCTACATGTTTAACCAAGGTATTATTAAGATAATGTCTCTGTTAAAATGAATCAGTTGCATTGTTTTAGGAATGGTACTTTTCTGCTTTGTCGTTCTTTATACATGTTGAAACAAGGCATTGTTAAGATAATGTCTCAGTCGATATGAATGAATCACACTGATGGAGTATTTCTACTCTCTTGCTTTGTTTCCCATTAAGATAAAGTGGATCAGTAGATGCTTTTCTTCTGGGAGTACAAGTCATCAACCGTTATTTCTCAGTAATTGTTTCCCTTATACCTATTGTTGCTTACAGGGATATCAAAATTAAAGCTCGGTTTTATTCTGACTTCGATTTTAGTTGAACTGCACAAAAGGAGCCAATGTGTCCAAGGCAAACTGCTGCATTACTGGGTCCAGTTGGTCGTTCCACTTTGCAGAAAGAAGCAGTCACTGTTTGCGCTACATTATAGAAGGAATGACCGAGAAGCTTTACAAAGTATTATTAGACACCGGTGACATGAGTAGTCTGCAGAGACCATTGGCAATTTAACAACACGTGGAGTGCCCTGGGAAAAAAGTGCCCAAACAAGTACAAGAAGCTACGACAGGACTCCACGATCATAGGCATTACATATTTTGAATGGGAAAAGCTTGTCAAAGTTTAATCATTGATGTTAGCAAGAAGACGTTAGTTTAATATATTGGAATTGGAAAACCTTGTCAAAATTTGCTCATTGATGTTAGCTAGAAGATATGCATTTGATATTTTTGGGTGGGACGCCCTTGCTATGAGCAGCGTTGAGTGTTTTTTCCTATTCCCGTGTTCAGTTTAGAAGTAAATAGTTACTCTGCTGAGATATTCCTGTGTTAAGAGTTTTTTCTGAATATTGTCTATGTAATGCCAGGCCTTGTGTTTGATTGCAAAGTTGAGCTTGGAATGTTGTGGCATGCGGCATCACGAGCTGTTCACCCTGCCTCCTGAGAATAATGCTTCGTATTGTTTTGCATGTCGATCTAATGCCAGTGATTTGCTTCTTAAGAAGATCATCCTCTTTCGTTGTTTCTGTGCTTAAGAAGTTCATCTTCTGATGTTTCATTCATAGCCTATACGACAAGTCGGGTAGGTTAGACGTGAAACCATATGATCTTCCGACCAACTCATGATATTAGGCCGTGATTGGATCGTCATTTTCCAACCAAAACCGCTTGTAAAACTGACGCTTGTAAATTAAAGCAGATGGTCTCGGGCGAAGGCGCTTGGTTGGTCGATTTCGACTAGTAAAATATCGGAAGTACTTCACACACGATAAAAACGCTAACTACACTCGGACGATTGCTAATCCAGCCGTTAGCTGCTGTTTCAGCCTTGCCCATGGATGGCATGATACGCATGTCGTGCATGTATCGTCTGGTAATGTCATCCATATAGCAGTGCTAGTAAAATATACACTGGTCTCTCAAATTACACGCGTAACCCGCCAGTTTTACTTACAGACCTCGGGCCCTCGGTTTCATTACGCCTGTATTTTACGCGTTGTTTCCGATGACGAGTAAATTACACTTGTATGTTAATACATGTTTGAAATAAACCAGAGCTCCCAAGTGCGGCCTTACCGTTTCATGCCGTCTCAGTTTCTCAAAGGTGCTCATAGGTGTCCGATGATCCTGGCTTCCTGAATGAGCAGCGGGCGCTGTATCAGACCATCCATAGGGCCCGCGAGGCCCTCTCTGTTGTCCTTCGAGTTGTTGCGCTCGCCGTGGCGCCGAGCATTGTTAACATCGTCAACGAACATGAGGATTCAGGAGATGACTTTATTTTGACTCGATGACACTAGGGACCCACTAGGGCCATAGCCGTACGTACGCAAGTGCCTCCTTATTATGTACAACTATATATTTTTTGCTTTCTCCTAGTTTCCTGATATCACGGTCCTACACCATTGTCAACCTATGTAGTCAATATAAATGAGAGAATTGCACAAGGTGCGGCCGACAGCTGGGACCAAGCAGCTCGAGCAGTATTTGTGTTTTTGAGGCGTGAGCACTACAGAGTCTTTCTTGCCGATGATTTCGTTGTTGTTCAGAGGAGAGCAGGGTATTAACTGGGCGGGCTATGACCCGTCTAGCCCAGGCCACATATCCAGCCCAGATACTAATTTTTTCAAGATGAAAATGGCTAGCCCAGCTATACGTCTTTTTGAGGAATACCCAGGCAAGGTCAACTTGTTATTCTCCGCCCCGCTGGGCTGCAAATCTTTCCTAGGAGGGGTGCATTAGGCTTAACAGGAAAATGGGCTTTAAAAATAATAAATGGGATGTAATTATAAAAACTGGGCAGTAACTATAAAAATGCACCAAACACGAAATTAGTTTATAAAATATTATTTATGGATTTTGAAAATCTTAAATTTTCATTGTTGCGCGCGCAATGTTTCGTTGGATTTTTACGTAATACAAATTTATATTTAATCTGACTAGAAATTTCGGGATAAAAATATTTCGGATCCCATCAAAATGTGGGAAATTTTATTGAATTCTGTCTTCAACGGTTGGTTGAAATTATTAATCGTTGTCCTAGCTACAAAATGGGCTGTACTTTTAACAAACTGTAAATGGGCTGTTGTAAATTCCATTAGAATTCAAAAATGGGTTTTACATTCTTACAAAACGCAAATGGGCTATAAGTTCTCTGCCACACACTTGTGGGCCTACTAAGTAACGCGTCCCCTAAAAAAATAAGTTGACGCGTATGCAAGGCTTTGTCAACTTATAATAGTCAACACACGGTTCTAGCAGCAGTGGCCGTTGGATGTCTATCCAACGGATGTCATGCTTCTTCTTCAATCTCGGATATTCTTAGCTTCGGGCTCCCAAAAAATGATTCCTCCCCCTGACATTTGGGGCGCACCGTTTTGGAGGCTGACCTGTGGGCCTACTAAGTTGGAGCGTACCAAGGGCTTTGTCAACTTAGTCAATATAAACGATTGTAGCTTCAGTGACCGTACGATGTCCATCCAACGGCCGTAGTGCTTCTTCAGCCTCTGGTCTTCTTGGTCCAGCCGCCCAAAGCAGCGCCGGTCGTGCCGCCTGCTCCTGCCTCCCATGGCCGGCTGTGTTGCCGCAGAGGCCTCACCGCCCCCATACTACTCCCACCGCTGGCCAGGCCATCCCTCCACTCACCCACACCCCCTGTTATTCTGCGGCGATGGCAGCCTCACACCGCAGCCGAACCAGTGAACCCTCGTACTCCTCTCTGTGCGGTCTTCCACTGCTGCGTCTTCCCCGGCTCCATGTCGTCCCCTTCCTAGGCCTCGCCGTCGTCCACCGCCATGGTTCTCTCGGCGCGGCGTGGTCAACGACCGACTTCCATCGGAAGAGTACTATACGTGGAGAGGCTGACAGCTGGGTCCACGGCGGCCGCAAGGAAGTGCCTCCTTATTACGCGCAAAATAATTATTCCACCACCATACAGCGGGGACCCACCGGATGGGCCACCTTATTTCGCGAAAAAAATGTTTCCCCCCTGACTGCTGGGACCCACCAAACGGGCCACCATATTTCGCAAAAAAAACTTTCCCCCCGCTGTCAGCTCGGACCCACCGGAAGTTCCTCCTTATTTCGCACAAAAAATGAATACTCCCCCTGCTAGCTGGGACCCACCTTGGTGGGAGGCTGACTTGTGGGCGTACTAAGTTGACGGGGAAGGAGGGCTTTGTCAACTTTGTCAATATGAACAATTCTAGCTCCAGTGACCGTACGATGTCCATCCAATGGTCGTAGTGCTTCTTCAACCTCTAGTCTTCTTGCTCCAGCCGCCCAAAGCAGCGCCGGTCGTGCCACCTGCTCCTGCCTCCCATTGCCGGCTGTGCTGCCTCGGAGGCCTCACCGCCCCCTACTATTCCCACCACTGGCTAGGCCCTGCGGCGACGGAAGCCTCACACCGCAGCCAAACAAGTGAACCCTCATACTCCTCTCCGCGTGGGCATCCACTGCCGCGTCTTCACCGGCTCCGCGTCGTCCCCTTCCTAGGCCTCGCCGTCGTCCACCGCCCTGTTGCTCTCGGCGCGGCGTGGTCAACGTGGTCAAGGAACGACTTCCATCGGACGTAGACTGTGCATGGAGAGGCTGACAGTTGGGTCCACGGCGGCAGCAAGGAAGTGCCTGCTTATTGCGCGGAAAATAATGATTCCTCCACCTAACAGCAGGGATCCATCGGACGGGCCACCGTATTTCACGAAAAAATGTTCCCCCCTGACTGCTGGGACCCACCAGCTACACCTTCGCATGCAAGGAAGTGCGTCCGGGCAAAAAAATGATTCGCCCCCCTGACTGCTGGGACCCACCAGCTACATCTTCGCACGCAAGGAAGTGCGTCCGGGCAAAAAAACAATTCGCTCCCCTGACTTCTGGGACCCACCAGCTACATCTTCGCACGCAAGGAAGTGCCCGACAGTCGGGACCCACCTGGTCGAAGCGTACGTAGCGTTGTCATTCTGGTCGCGAACGTGTACGTACATATATACTGGTGGATGTAGAGGCACGCACATGTCATAGTAGAGGCGCGCATGTAGCATGTACATGTACGTACAACGGCCAGGGTGCAAGAAAGAAAATACGGCCACGTACGTGTACATATGGGCGTGGTCTCGAACGCCTACTCGCGCATACGTACGGCGAGGGCTCGTTGACATGGCTGGGTCGGAACAGAGAAACAACATCGTCGTCGTGTTCATGGGGAGGCAACGGAATGCGTCGTGTTCATGGGGAGGCAACGGAATGCGTCGTGTTCATGGGGAGGCAACGAAATGCGTCGTGTTCATCGGGAGGCAACGGAACACGTGGGAGCCAACCGGCTGGGTCGGAACGGAATATGTGGTCATGTTCATCGGGAGGGCTTGGACGGAACAGGCGATGGAAACGAGGCGTGGCGTACCGCAGAACAGAGGAAACAGCCTTGTCTTTGACCGACCACGTTCGAAACGGGATCCTGTTCAGTGGGAGGGGACTAGCGTACCGCAAAACGGAGGAAACGGACCTCCTACGGTCGAAACGGGGGTCCTGTTGATCGGGAGGGGTGTGGCGTACCGCAAAACGGACGAAACGGACCTCCTACGGTCGAAACGGGGGTCCTGTTCATCGGGAGGGGTGTGGCGTACCGCAAAACGGGACTCCACGGGATACTGTTCATCTCCACCGTCGACCTCCTCCAACCTCCACGGGCTCCTGTTCATCCAACCTCCACCGCGCGCTACTCCACCGGCTACTGTTCAACCACCCCTCCACCATCTACTGTTCATCCAGCCCTCCACACCATGGGGTCCTGTTCAACCACCCTTCCACGGGCACCCCTCCACCGTCTACTGTTCATCCAGCCCTCCACCACACCACGGGGTCCTGTTCATCCAGAGGCAACGCCATCGCTCACTGTTCATCCAAAACCCCCCCGCAACGCTCACTGTTCATCCAATAGATCGGCTTCAGTTAGCAGCAGTAGCGAAGGAATCGCTCGATCGGGTTCAGTTAACAGCCATCGATCGATCGCTCGGGTTCAGTAACGCGTAGCCTGCAGTGCAATCGCTCGGGTTCAGTTAGAGCCCAACGCCTCGCTCGGGTTCAGTTAGAGCCAACGCCTCGCACACATGCGCGTACGTGTACGAGAGAAACGTGCATCGCTCGGCCCCTGACTTCCCACCGTAACCGGGAACTCCCAAAATTTTCCTCGCCCTTGCTTCTACCACAGTTTTTTCTGTCATGGACGGCCCAAAGAATGTCATGCAGCTGCGTCTCCGCCCCGCCTAGGATGAAAAGCCCGTTTTCTGTCATGATTTTTTGTCATAGAAGTAGGAGCCCACCACATCTATGATGATACCGGGTTTTGTCACAATTATCGTCATAGAAGTGTCATATGTATGACAGAAAAAAAATTCATTCGGCCCAAAATGTCACGGGTGTGTCTTTTTTTTTGTACTGAGAGCTATAAGTGTATGAAAGCTCAAAAGAAACTAAGTGGGCGTGCATCCAACTTGCTTGCTCACGAAGACCTAGGGCAATTTGAGGAAGCCCATCATTGGAATATACAAGCCAAGTTCTATAATGAAAAATTCCCACTAGTAAATGAAAGTGATATCATAGGAGACTCTCTATCATGAAGATCATGGTGCTACTTTGAAGCACAAGTGTGGTAAAAGGATAGTAACATTGTCCCTTCTCTCTTTTCTCTCATTTTTTGGGCCCTTTCTTTTATTTTCTTTGGCCTCTTTTTTTATTTAGTCCGGAATCTCATCCCGACTTGTGAGGGAATCATAGTTTCCATCATCCTTTCCTCACATGGGACAATGCTCTAATGATGATCATCACACTTTTATTTACTTACAACTCAAGAATTACAACTCAATACTTAGAACAATATGACTCTAATGTGAATGCCTCCGGCGGAGTACCGGGATATGCAATGAATCAAGAGTGACATGTATGAAAGAATTATGAACGGTGGCTTTGCCACAAATACAATGTCAACTACATGATCATGCTAAGCAATATGACAATGATGAAGCGTGTCATAATACACGGAATGGTGGAAATTTGCATGGCAATATATCTCGAATGACTATGGAAATGCCATAATAGGTAGGTATGGTGGCTGTTTTGAGGACAGTATATGGTGGGTGTATGATACCGACGAAAATTGCGCGGTATTAGAGAGGCTAGCAATGGTGGAAGGATGAGAGTGCGTATAATCATTGACTCAACATTAGTCAAGCAGAACTCATATACTTGTTGCAAAAATCTATTAATTATCAAAACAAATTATTACGCGCATGCTCCTAGGGGGATAGATTGGTAGGAAAAGACCATCGCTCATCCCTGACCGCCACTCATAAGGAAGACAATCAATAAATAAATCATGCTCCGACTTCATCACATAACGGTTCACCATACGTGCATGCTACGGGAATCACAAACTTCAACACAAGTATTTCTCAAATTCATAATTTCTCAACTAGCATGACTCTAATATTAATACCTCCATATCTCAAAACAATTATCAAGCATCAAACTTTTCTTAGTATTAAACACACTCATAAGAGAAGATTAATTTCATGATTAAAGAAAATTACCATGCTGTTTGTAGGACTCTAAAAATAGTATAAGTGTAGCATGAGAGAACAATAGTTTCTATAAAACAAATCCACCACCGTGCTCTAAAAGATATAAGTGAAGCACTAGAGCAAAAACTATATAGCTCAAAAGATATAAGTGAAGCACATAGAGTATTCTAATAAATTCCGAATCATGTGTGTCTCTCTCAAAAGGTGTGTACAGAAAGGATGATTGTGGTAAAGTAAAAAGAAAAGACTCAAATCATACAAGACGCTCCAAGCAAAACAGATATCATGTGGTGAATAAAAATATAGCCCCAAGTAAAGTTACCGATGGAAGTAGACGAAAGAGGGGATTCCTTTCGGGGCATCCCCAAGCTTTGGCTTTTAGGTGTCCTTGGATTATCTTGGAGTTCCATGGTCATCCCCAAGCTTAGGCTTTTTCCACTCCTTGTTCCATAATCCATCAAATCTTTTACCCAAAACATGAAAACTTCACAACACAAAACTTAACAGAAAATCTCGTGAGCTCCGTTAGTGAAAGAAAACAAAACACCAATTCAAGGTACTGTAATGAACTCATTCTTTATTTGTATTGGTGTTAAACCTACTGTATTCCAACTTCTCTATGGTTTATAAACTACTTTACTAGCCATAGATTCATCAAAATAAGCAAACAAGACACGAAAAACTGAATCTGTCAAAACCAGAACAGTCTATAGTAATCTGTAACTAACGCAAACTTATGGAACTGCAAAAAATCTACCAAAATAGTACGGCCTAGACAATTTGATTATTGATATGCTGCAATTGGAATAAATATTTTATCACGTTCTGGTAATTTTAAATAACTGTTTTCGTGAACAGAAAGTTTCTGGAATTTTCAGCAAGATCAAATAACTAGCATCCAAGAGGATCTTATAGGTTTAACTTGGCACAAACACTAATTAAAACATAAGAACAAATCTAACAATAGGCTAGATCAAATATTTATTCCTAAACAGAAGCAAAAAGCAAAAAAAAAACTAAAATAAAATTGGGTTGCCTCCCAATAAGCGCTATCGTTTAACGCCCCCAGTTAGGCATAAAAGCAAGGATAGATCTAGGTATTGCCATCTTTGGTAGGCAATCCATAAGTGGCTCTCATAATAGATTCATAAGGTAATTTTATTTTCTTTCTAGGGAAGTGTTCCATGCCTTTCCTTAACGGAAATTGGAATCTAATATTTCCTTCCTTCATATCAATAATTGCACCAATCGTTCTAAGAAAAGGTCTACCAAGAATAATGGGACATGAAGGATTGCAATCTATATCAAGAATGATAAAATCTACGGGCACATAATTCCTATTTGCAACAATAAGAACATCATTAATTCTTCCCATAGGCTTTTTTATAGTGGAATCCGCAAGCTGCAAATTTTAAGAGCAATCATCAAGTTCATGGAAACCTAGCAAATCACACAAAGTTTTCAGAATCGTGGAAACACTAGCACCCAAATCACACAAAGCATAACACTCATGATATTTAATTCTAATTTTAATAGTAGATTCCCACTCATCATAAAGTTTTCTAGAGATAGAAAATTCCAACTCAAGTTTTTCTTCATAAGATTGCATCAAAGCATCAACAATATGTTTAGTAAAAGCCTTATTTTGACTATAAGCATGCAGAGAATTTAGCACGGATTGCAACAAGGAAATACAATCTATTAAAGAGAAATTATCATAATTAAATTCCTTGAAATCCAAAATAGTGGGTTCATTGATATCTAAAGTTTTAACTTCCTCAATCCCACTTTTACCAAAATTTGCATCAAGATCTAAAAACTCCGAATTATTGGAACGCCTTCTAGGTAAAGGTAACTCATCTTCAGTCCCATCATTGTCAAGATTCATATTGCAAAACAAAGATTTAATAGGGGACACATCAATAACTTTTAGATCTTCATCTTTATTCTCATAAAAACTAGAAGAACACGCTTTCATAAAGCAATCTTTCTTAGCACGCATTCTAGCGGTTCTTTCTTTGCACTCATCAATGGAAATTCTCATAGCCTTGAGAGACTCATTGATATCATGCTTAGGTGGAATAGATCTAAGTTTCAAAGAATCAACATCAAGGGACATTCTATCAACGTTCCTTGCGTAATCATCAACTTTAAGCAATTTTTATTCAAGCAAAGCATTGAAATTCTTTTGCAAATTCATAAACTCCTTAACACTATTATGAAATTCAGAGGGCATCTTATTAAAATTTCCATAAGAATTGTTGTAGGAATTACCATAATTATTAGAGGAATTACTAGGGAACGGCTTAGGATTAAAGTTTCCTCTATACGCGTTGTTACCAAAATTATTCCTACCAACAAAATTCACATCCATAGATTTATTATTATTCTCAATCAAAGTAGACAAAGGCATATCATTAGGATTAGAAGAAACACTTTTAGTAGCAAATAATTTCATAAGTTCATCCATCTTTCCACTCAAAACATTAATTTCTTCTATCGCATGCACTTTTTTATTAGTAGATCTTTCGGTGTGCCATTGAGAATAATTAACCATAATGTTATCTAGGAGTTTAGTAGCTTCTCCTAAAGTGATTTCCATAAAATTGCCTCCCATGGCCGAATCTAAAGATTTCTAGAAGCAAAATTCAATCCGACATAAATTTTTTGTATAATCATCCACAAATTCAAACCATGAGTAGGGCAATTACGTATCATTAATTTCATCCTCTCCAAAGCTTGTGCAACACGTTCATCATCAAGTTGCTTAAAATTAATAATATCCTTTCTAAGAGAGATGATCTTAGCAGGAGGAAAATACTTAGAGATAAAAGCATCTTTGCACTTATTCCAAGAATCAATACTATTTTTAGGAAAAGACGAGAACCAAACTTTAGCACGATCTCTAAGCAAAAACGGAAATAGCTTCAATTTAACAATATCATTATCAACATCCCTCTTCTTTTGCATGTCACACAAATCAACAAAGCTATTTAGATGGGTAGCGGCATCTTCACTAGGAAGGCCGGTGAATTGATCTTTCATAACAAGATTCAACAAAGCAGCATTAATATCACAAGATTTAGCATCATTAAGAGGAGCAATCGGAATGCTAAGAAAATCATTATTGTTGGTATTGGTAAAGTCACACAATTTGGTATTATCTTGAGCCATCGTGACAAGCAAGCAATCCAACAAGCAAGCAAGCAAGAAAAGAGCGAAAAGAGGCGAACGGAAAAGAGAGGGCGAATAAAACGTCAAGGGTGAAGTGGGGGAGAGGAAAACGAGAGGCAAATGGCAAATAATGTAATGCGAGGGAGGTGAGTTTGTGATGGGTACTTGGTATGGCTTGACTTTTGCGTAGACTCCCCGGCAACGGCGCCAGAAATCCTTCTTGCTACCTCTTGAGCACTGCGTTGGTTTTCCCTTGAAGAGGAAAGGATGATGCAGCAAATAGCGTAAGTATTTCCCTCAGTTTTGAGAACCAAGGTATCAATCCAGTAGGAGGCCACGCGCGAGTCCCTCGCACCTAGACAAGCAAACAAGAACCTCGCAACCAATGAGATAAAGGGGTTGTCAATACCTTCACGGTCACTTACGAGAGTGAGATCTGATAGAGATGATAAGATAATATTTTTGGTATTTTTATGATAAAGATGCAAAGCAAAATAAATGGAAATAGAAATAGCAAAGTGTTGGAAGATTAATATGATGGAAAATAGACCCGGGGGCCATAGGTTTCACTAGTGGCTTCTCTCGAGAGCATAAGTATTACGGTGGGTGACCAAATTACTGTTGATCAATTGATATAATTGAGCATAGTTATGAGAATATCTAGGTATGATCATGTATATAGGCATCACGTCCGAGACAAGTAGACCAACTCCTGCCTGCATCTACTACTATTACTCCACACATCGACCGCTATCCAGCATGCATCTAGAGTATTAAGTTCATGAAGAACAGAGTAACGCATTAAGAAAGATGACATGATGTAGAGGGATAAACTCATGCAATATGATATAAACCCCATCTTTTTATCCTCGATGGCAACAATACAATACGTGCCTTGTTGCCCCCACTGTCACTGGGAAAGGACACTGCAAGATTGAACCCAAAGCTAAGCACTTATCCCATTGCAAGAAAGATCAATCTAGTAGGCCAACCAAACTGATATTTTGAAGAGACTTGCGAAGATAACCAATCATACATAAAAGAATTCAGAGGAGATTCAAATATTGTTCATAGATAATCTTGATCATAAACCCACAATTCATCGGTCTCAACAAACACACTGCAAAAGAAGATTACATCGAATAGATCTCCACAAGAGACGGGGAGAACATTGTATTGAGATCCGAAAAGAGAGAAGAAGCCATCTAGCTAATAACCATGGACCCGAAGGTCTGAGGTAAACTACTCACACTTCATCGGAGAGGCCTTGGAGATGATGTAGAGGCCCTCCGTGATCGATGCCCCCTCCGGCGGATCTCCGGGAAAGGCCCCAAGATGGGATCTCACGGGTACAGAAGGGTGCGGCGGTGGAATTAGGTTTTTGGCTCCGTATCTGATGTTTTCCGGGTACATGGGTATATATAGGAGGAAGAAGTACGTCGGTGGAGCAACGAGGGGCCCATGAGGGTGGAGGGCGCGCC
>NC_057800.1:44229096-44235792 GCF_018294505.1 Triticum aestivum
GATCACGTTCGTTCCGAAAATCACATTCCCGAAGGTTTCATTCCGTTTGGACTCTGTTTGATATTCTTTTTCTGCGAAACTCTGAAATAGGCAAAAAACAGCAATTCTGGGCTGGGCCTCCGGTTAATAGGTTAGTCCCAAAAATAATATAAAAGTGTATAATAAAGCCCAATAATGTCCAAAACAGAATATAATATAGCATCGAACAATCAAAAATTATAGATACGTTGGAGACGTATCACGAATCCCCACACACCTCTAGGCGCTGAATGCCCATGGAGACAGCCATTCGAAGAGCATGCAACAGAGCCTCGTATTCAGCTGCATTGTTGGAGTCCGTGTATAGTATTTGGAGCACGTATTGGACTGTATCTATGGTGGGGGATGTCAGGACAACGCCCGCTCCCAGACCTGCCAGCATCTTAGAGCCGTCAAAGTGCATGATCCAATTGGAGTATGTGTCATACTCTTTAGGGAGTTCGGCTTTTGTCCATTCGGCGATGAAGTCAGCCAGTACTTTTGACTTAATGGCTCGCCGTGGTTTGTATGTGATGTCGAACGGGAGGAGATCGATGGCCCACTTAGCAATCCGGCCCGTGGCATCACGATTATTTGTTATATCGTTGAGTGGTACTTCGGAGGCCACCGTGATTGAACACTCTTGAAAGTAGTGTCGTAGTTTTTGGGATGCCATGAAGACCGCGTATGCTATTTTTTTGATAATGTGGGTACCATGATTTGCATGGTGTGAGGACAGTGGATACGTAGTATACCGGCTTTTGAAGTGGGAACTTATGTCCGTCCTCCTCTCGTTCGACGACGAGCACTTCGCTTACAATTTGGTGCATTGCAGCTATATATAACAGTATGGGTTTGCCGATGCTTGGTGCGTCCAGGATTGGGTTGCTGGCCAAGAGGGCCTTTATTTCTTCCAGTCCGGCCGTAGCCGCATCCGTCCACTCGAAGTGTTCGGTGCGTCGAAGAAGGCGATAGAGAGGTAGTGCCTTTTCTCCCAATCGGGAGATGAAGCGGCTTAAGGCAGCCACTACAAAAACGTCACCCTCCGATGTATAGTGAAGAGGCGGCTTGCGTGTCCTTTTAAGACTACAGGGCCGCTGCTCATTGACTCCCTCCGCCTGGGAACCGTCGTTCCATGTTTCCCACTATGCCCGCCCCTTGCGCCACGTACGCCGCATGCATGGTGCAGGGTAGGTGACAGGCGTATGGAATACGGGAAGGCACGCGCGTGGGTCGATACCCACGTGCCTTCAATTGGGCGAGGAGGGTGGTCGACGGCCCCGCCTGCTGCCACCTTAATGAGCCGGATTGGCTGAGAGAGGCGGCCGAGCCCTGATCCCTCCCCTTTATAAGGAAGGGAGGAGGAGGGATGGCACCCCTCAATATTTTGCCATTCGCTTCCTCCCATCTTGGCTCCTTCGTTTCTTCTGCTATGGCGAGAGGCTGCGCTGATCCTTCGACGGTGGCAGCGAGGCACTACAAAAAAAATACACTTCCGTGATGATACGTGTTTGTCACAGTAGGTCGCGTTTATTGTCATGCATGTACATCCATCACTAGTAGAAAAGGGGGCAACGGTCCAGGCCGGGTCAGCCCATTAGTCCCGGTTCAGTCTAGAACCGGGACCCATGGGTCATTGGACCCGGTTCGTGAGCCCTGGGGGCCGGCCGGGCCACGTGGGCCAATGGTCCCGGTTCGTTTGGACCTTTGGTCCCAGTTGGTGGGATGAACCGGGACCAATGGTCCTGGCTCCTGGCCCACCACTATTGGTCCTGGTTGGTGGCTTGAACCGGGACCAATGGCTGCCCTTTAGTCCCGGTTCATGCCACCAACCGGGACCAATGAGGTTCCTATATATACCCCCTCGCTTAAGAGCAGAGCACACTGCTCTGTTTTTCTGGCCACCAAGGGGGAGAGGGGTTGGTGTTGCTCTAGCTCACCTCCTATGCACACATGGTGTTCGATGGAATGCCGGAGCCACACTACTTAAGCTTTCTCCTCTCCAAGCTCTACCTCCAAGCTCCATTTTCCTCAATATTTGTCTAGGTTTAGCGGCCCGTCATGCCCCATCCCCGTCTTCACCGCCGTCGATCACCCACGCCGAGCTGATCGCCGGCACCACCGTGGTGAGCCTCTTGTTCTTATCTTCTTTCAGAAAGGAAAAATATTCTTACTTGTATGTTTACATAGATACTTGTATTATTTTCCTACTTTTATTATTGCATCTTATATAGTGCGACGGTTTTGGTATCCGCCCCCGTCGGCCCTCGTCCTGTCTATGATTCGGATGTGGTATATATTATCTTTATAACTATTGGTTCATTTATTGTTTATGAAAATTATGCCGACCAACGTGACATAGATTTTATTTATCAAGGATGTATGTGAATCGGAAATTCCAACCGACCCTATTGTCGAGAGGTTAAATTTAGTTGAAGAAGAAAACAATTTCTTGAAGGAAAAAATAAAAAAAATTGAGGAGGAGAAGATGATATTGGAGTTGCATGTTGCGGATGTCGTCGATGATCACAAGATCAAGATGGATGCAATGCGCTTGAAGATTAGAAAGATTAGAAAATATGCCATTCATACCGAGGCTTGGTATCATTATGCCTTTGGATCAATTGTTACCTTGGTTGCGATTATGATCGCATTTGTTTTCGCATTGAAATGTTTTACATAGTTTCAATGTATGGTTTAATTAATTAGATGCTCTGTAGAGCTATATGTTGTTAGATGAGAACTATGTATGTACTTTGGTTTTAATGTGATGGATAACTTCTATTAATTTGGACACTTAATTATATATAATGCACGTAGATGAACCGACAATGGATGTACGGTGACAGACACACCTCTGAGTACATTAAGGGCATGCATGAGTTTCTCGATGCGGCTGAGGCAAACAAGCAGAATGGTTTTATGTGTTGTCCATGCACTAAATGTGGGAAACGATGTCTTACTCTAACCGGAAAATCCTTCACACCCACCTGCTTTACAAGGGTTTCATGCCACACTATAATGTTTGGACGAGGCACGGAGAAATAGGGGTTATGATGGAAGAAGGCAAAGAAGAAGAGTACGATGACAACTACGTGCCCCCTGAATACGGTGATGCTGCAACAGGGGGAGCTGGTGATGATCAAGAGGAACCAGACGATGTGCCCAATGATGCTGCAACGGGTGAAGCTGCCGAAGATCAAGAGGAACCAGACGATGTGCCCGATGATGATGATCTCCGCCGGGTCATTGTCGATGCAAGGACGCAATGTGAAAGTCAAAAGGAGAAGCTGAAGTTCGATCGCATGTTAGAGGATCACAAAAAAGGGTTGTACCCCAATTGCGAACATGGCAACACAAAGCACGGTACCATACTGGAATTGCTGCGGTGGAAGGCAGAGAATGCTGTGCCTGACAAAGGATTTGAGAAGCTACTGAAAATATTGAAGAAGAAGCTTCCAAAAGATAACGAATTGCCCGACAGTACATACGCAACAAAGAAGGTCGTATGCCCTCTAGGATTGGAGGTGGAGAAGATACATGCATGCCCTAATGACTGCATCCTCTACCGCGGTGCATGCAAGGATCTGAATGCATGCCCGGTATGCGGTGCATTGTCGTATAAGATCAGACGAGATGACCCTGGTGATGTTGACGGCGAGCCCCCCAGGAAGAGGGTTCCTGCGAAGGTGATGTGGTATGCTCCTATAATACCACGGTTGAAACGTCTGTTCAGAAATGGAGAGCATGCCAAGTTGATGCGATGGCACAGTGAGGACTGTAAGAAAGACGGGAAGTTGAGAGAACCCGCTGACAGGTCACAGTGGAGAAAAATCGAGAGAAAGTACTGAGATGAGTTTGCAAAGGACCCAAGGAACGTATGGTTTGCTTTAAGCGCGGATGGCATGACTCCTTTCGGGGAGCAGAGCAGCAATCACAGCACCTGGCCCGTGACTCTATGTATGTATAACCTTCCTCCTTGGATGTGCATGAAGCGGAGGTTCATTATGATGCCAGTTCTCATCCAAGGCCCTAAGAAACCCGGCAACGACATTGATGTGTACCTAAGGCCATTAGTTGAAGAACTTTTACAGCTGTGGAATGGAAATGGTGTACATACGTGGGATGAGCACAAACAGGAGGAATTTAACCTAAAGGCGTTGCTGTTCGTGACCATCAACGATTGGCCCGCTCTCAGTAACCTTTCAGGAAAGACAAACAAAGGATACCACGCATGCACGCACTGTTTGGATGACACTGAAAGTATATACCTGGACAAATGCAGGAAGAATGTGTACCTGGGCCATTGTCTATTTCTTCCGACCAACCATCAATGTTGAAAGAAAGGCAAGCATTTCAAAGGCGAGGCAGATCACCGGAAGAAGCCCGCCATGCGTACCGGTGATCACGTACTTGCTATGGTCAATGATTTACACGTAATCTTTGAAAAGGGTCCAGGCGCACTAGCTGTTCCGAATGACGCTGAGGGACATGCACCCATGTGGAAGAAGAAATCTATATTTTGGGACCTACCCTACTGGAAAGACCTAGAGGTCCGCTCTTCAATCGACGTTGTTCACGTGACGAAGAACCTTTGCATGAACCTGCTAGGCTTCTTGGGCGTGTATGGAAAGACAAAAGATACACCTGAGGCACGGGAGGACCTACGACGTTTGCACGAAAAAGACGGCATGCCTCCGAAGCAGTATGAAGGTCCTGCCAGCTACGCTCTTACAAAAGAAGAGAAAGAAATCTTCTTTGAATGCCTGCTCAGTATGAAGGTCCCGAATGGCTTCTCGTCGAATACAAAGGGAATAATAAATATGCCAGAGAAAAATTTCCAGAACCTAAAGTCTCATGACTGCCACGTGATTATGATGCAACTGCTTCCGGTTGCATTGAGGGGGCTTCTACCGGAAAACGTCCGATTAGCCATTGTGAAGCTATGTGCATTCCTCAATGCAATCTCTCAAAAGGTGATCGATCCAGAAATCGTACCAAGGCTAAAGAGTGATGTGGCACAATGTCTTGTCAGTTTCGAGCTGGTGTTCCCACCATCCTTCTTCAATATCATGACGCACGTCCTAGTTCATCTAGTCGATGAGATTGTCATTCTGGGCCCGTATTTCTACACAGTATGTTCCCCTTTGAGAGGTTCAAGGGAGTCCTAAAGAAATATGTCCATAACGGTGCTAGGTCAGAAGGAAGCATCTCCATGGGCCATCAAACAGAGGATGTCATCGGGTTTTGTGTTGACTTCATTCCTAGCCTTAAGAAGATATGTCTCCCTAAATCGCGGTGTGAGGGGAGACTGACTGGAAAAGGCACGCTTGGAAAGGACTCAATAATATGCAGGGACGGATATTCTTGGTCTCAAGCACACTACACAGTTCTACAGAACTCTACCTTGGTGACCCCGTATGTCGATGAACCCAAGAACAGTCTGCGCTCCAAACAACCGGAGCAGTGCGAGGACTGGATTACATGTGAACACATCAGGACTTTCAGCAGTTGGTTGGAAACACGTCTTAGAGGTGACAACACTGTTTGTGATGAGTTGTACTTGTTGTCGAGGAGACCATCTTTGACTGTATTGATTTACAAAGGATACGAGATAAATGGGAATACATTTTACACGATTGACCAAGATCAAAAGAGCACCAACCAAAACAGTGGTGTCCGCTTTGATGCAACAACCGAGAGAGGAAAGGACACATATTATGGTTACATAGTGGACATATGGGAACTTGACTACGAACATGATTTTAAGGTCCCTTTGTTTAAGTGCAAATGGGTCAATCTGTCAGGAGGCGGGGTACAGGTAGACCCACAGTACGGGATGACAATAGTGGATCAAAAAAATCTTGGGTACACTGACGAACCGTTCGTCCTAGCCAATGATGTGGCACATGTTATCTATGTGAAGGACATGTCTACCAGACCGAGAAAAAGAAAAGATAAGGAAGTGAATACATCATACGATGAGCCAAAGCGCCACATAGTTCTTTCAGGAAAAAGGGACATCCTGGGAGTGGAGGGCAAGACAGACATGTCTGAAGGTTATGAAAAGTTTCATGAAATTCCTCCCTTCAAAGTCAAGGCTGACCCAAGCATCCTGATAAACGATGAAGATTATCCATTGTTACGGCGCAATAAGCAAATGACACAAGCGAAGAAAAAGTGAAGACTTTCTCCCGCAACTATTATGATGATACCATGCCAACTTTGTAACAGACTAGTATGCTATGCCAACTTTTTCAGAGTTTAGGTCGAATGTTCTCTATAGGTGCATCTATGTTCATTTTTAGTAAAGTTAATCACAAACTTGTGATTCACACAAATTTCAAAGAATTCAAATTTTAACTATTCAAATTTGAAAACTAATGGCACTAACAGAGAGTTTATAATTTTTGTAAAACTAATGGCACTAACAGAAAGTTTATAATTTTGTTGACCTAAAAGCAAAAAGAATTAAAAAATAAAGCAAAAAACAAAAGAAAATAAATAATACAGAAAACAAAACAAAAAAATGGAAAAAAATATATAAATAGTAACAATAAATATTTTGTTGTAAGTAGAAACAAAATAAAATAAATAAAGCAACAAAGAAAACAAAAAAACTAAAAAAGTGTTTTCAAATTTGAAAACTAATGGCACTGACAGAAAGTTTATAATTTT
>NC_057800.1:44235971-44236944 GCF_018294505.1 Triticum aestivum
AAAAAAACTGGAAAAATATATAAATAGCAACAATAAGTATTTTGTTGTAAGTAGAAACAAAATAAAATAAATAAAGCAACAAAGAAAACAAAAAAACCTAAAAAAGTGTTTTCAAATTTGAAAACTAATGGCACCAACAGAAAGTTCATAATTTTTCAAAAACTAAAAGCAAAAAGAATTAAAAAATAAAGCAAAAAACAAAAGAAAATAAATAATGCAGAAAACAAAACAAAAAAACTAGAAAAAAATAGGGCTCGCCCCTGGCCCATGACCATTAGTCCCGGTTTGTGCCACAAACCAGGACTAAAGGGTTGGTCCTCGTTGCGCTCAGAGTTTAGTCCCACCTCGCCAACTGAAGGGCTCCCACACCGGTTTATAAGCTCGTCCCTCTCTGCCTTGTTGAGCTCCTCTCAAAGTGAAAATAGATGCCCCTATACAGGGAATTTGACCTAAATTCATAATGAATTTCTCTGAAATTCATAGAAATTGATTATGAATTTAGGTCGAATTTTCTCTATAGGTGCGTCTATGTTCTTTTTTAATAAAGTTAATCACAAACTTGTGATTCACATAAATTTTAAAAAATTCAAACTTAAACTATTCAAAATTTAAAACTAATGGCACTAACAGAAAGTTTATAATTTTTGTGACCTAAAAGAAAAAAGAAATCACTAAAAAACTATAAGTATTTAGTTCTAAGTAGAAATGAAAAAATAAATAGCAAAAAAGGAAAAAAATGCCTATAATATTTGTTATGACTAACTAAAATTACCAAATTGAGTATAATGATAAAACATAGTAATATTAAATAAGAGGAAAAAGAATGACTCAAAAATCAATTTTTATAGTAAAGTTATTCATAAACTAGTGATTCACACAAATTTTAAAAAGTTCAAATTTAAACTATTCAAATTTTAAAACTAATGGCACTAACAGAAAGTTTATAATTTTTGTGACCTAAAAGAAAAAAGAA
>NC_057800.1:44236954-44237577 GCF_018294505.1 Triticum aestivum
GCCGCCCCGCTGCGCGCCTCCCCTGCCCTGCCGTGCCGCCGCCCCTGCACGCCCTTCATTTTTATTAGTTTAATTTTTTTGTTCATATATACATATAATGTATATGTGTATGTATGTGGCTATGTGTATGTATATGTTCAAAATGTATAAACAATTGTTCAGAGCATGTTTTTGTTCATATATGTATTTTTTGTTCATATGTGTATTAATCTTTTTCCATATATGTAATTTTTCTGTTTCATAGAAAGAAGAGGAAGAAAGAAGAAAATTTTGTTCATAGAAATTTTGTTCATATATATATAGAAAGTTTTTGTTCATAGAAAGTTTTTTGTTCATATATAGAAAGTTAGAAGAAAATTTAGAATATGCTAAAATTTAGAATAAAAAGAAGGATAGGAAAGAAGAAAATAAGAAGAGGAAGAAAGAAAGAAGAGGAGAGGAAGAAGAGAAGAAATAAATAAGAAGAGGAAAAAAGAAGAAAAAGAAGAGGAGAAGAAGAAAGGAATAGAGGAGAAGAAGAAATTTTTTCTATTTTTTCTTCTTCTCCTCTATTCCTTTCTTCTTCTCCTCTTTTTATTTCTTCTCATTTTCTTATGTTTTATCGGGTCTGTCGTCGTTGATAT
>NC_057800.1:44238844-44248987 GCF_018294505.1 Triticum aestivum
GTACGTATGTCGTCGTTGTCGATATACCCCCTCCCGATAGCTTCAACACGTGGGGGGGGGGGTCGATATTACCCCCTCCTTGAAGCATTCTCGAGGCCACCCCAAACCCTTGAAGCATTGTCGAGGTCATCCGAAACCCTAGAGACGCAGAGTCAAGGCCACTAATTAATATGATTCCTTAATGTGATTAGCTAGTTAGTTCTACGTTGGCCACTAATATATCCATCTGTCATGTTTGAATAATAATTGCCATATTGTAAATATTTGTAGAAACTATGGACACCCCCCGAGACGAAGCAGAAGAAGCATTGTTGGGGGACATGATCGCACAAGGAAGTGATGCTGTCTGCTCGTTGTTTCTCAACGAGACCGATGATCTAGAAGGAGAGGGTGAAGAAGCAACTGGCTATGATTATGATGGCTCCGGTGACCCAATGCCGGTGCAAGGAGACCGTGAGGACGGCTCCGGAGACCAAATGACGACGGTGCAAGAAGGAGACCGTGATGACAGCTCCGGTGACCGAACCGAGTCCGGCCAGGTATATATATTAGTTAAGCATGTGCTGACTAGCTATTTGATGCATTCATTGTTTTGGTATGTACACATATTAATTAACTCTCATCTTTGTTCTTTTTTCTAGCCCTCCGGATCGAGCACAACTTCGGTAAAGAGACGAGGCCCGAAGAAAAAGTTGAGCTCGGAAGAAAGGTTTGAGATCATAGCAATCGCGCGCGACGACCAACCGATTGAACCCATCCGAACAAAGAACGCATATGTTGCTCAGTGTGGGGTTCTGGTTAGGGACAAGATCCCGATCAGCATCCAGCAATGGTTAAAGCCGGCTAAAGAAGACCCTGAGGTGTCTTATGTCAATGATATGCAGAAAAATGATCTTTGGACTGAGCTGAAGTCAAATTTCACCCTACCGCCAGAGGATGATCCGGAGAAGCCAGTTAAAGAGCAATTAATCAAGTTTTTTGCTCTTAAGAAGATGGCAGACCTATTCAGGAGGTGGAAGAAAGACCTGAATAGGTTTGTCGATAAAAAAGAGACACCAGAATTCAAGGGCAAATATGAGAAGATTAGATATGACTGGCCCGCATTTGTGGCCCACAAGACATCGGAAAAGAGTAAAAAGATGTCGGCAACAGCAAAATGCTGCGAAGAAGAAGCTTCACCATCGCACGGGGTCAGGTGGCTACCTCGTAGCCCGTCCTAAGTGGGCCAAGGCTGAGAATGATCTGCTTGAAAAAGGGATCGAACTAGATACAATGAACTGGCCAGACCGTTGCCGGACTTGGTTCTTCGGGGCTGGCGGAACCTTGGACCCTGTATCAAGGAAGTGCATTTGGACTGACGATCAATTGGAAATACCAGTCAAGAGGCTTCAGCAATATATCGATGTAGCGCAGCAAGGGACGTTCGTTCCAGACAAAGAGAACGACGAGCTCACAATGGCCCTCGGGAATCCTGAGCACCCTGGACGGACACGAGGCACGCCAGGCTCTGTTTCGTGGAAGGCTGGGTTTCCGGACGCAGGCGGTTACAAATGCCAGGAGAGGAGGAAGAAAGTGCAGCAGACCAAACTGCAGGCACTTAAAGCAAGGGTACAAGGGATCGAGGAACGAGAAGCAAATCGCAGCAAACGAACTGCCGAAGCTTCCCCCGAAGCTACCCCGCCATCTCAGCGGAGAAGCAGCATGGCTTCCACTGAGCTGCTTCAGTCGGAGCATGTATTGACGGCTCCTGCCAGCTATCCCGTGGATGCTATCACGGAGTCACAAAATTGCCACCTTATGACGCAATGGATTAATATGAAGGTCAAGGCGGCTGTTGGCTCTGTTTATCCTACTGAACCCGGTGCAACTTTTCACTGCCGGCCGATTCCAGAAGGATATGCTAGGGTGATGGTGGATGAAATAATGGAGGGATTTCAGGAGCTCTAGCTTGACCACCCTACCGGTGAAGGGGAGACTCGGCTGGGTTCTGCTCTGAAGACTCCATGCCTATGGCAGAAGGATCTCATCAACCTTACGAACTGGACGCCTCCACCTCCTCCTCCTCCTCTGGTGAGTCTGGGCACTCCGCCGCCTCCACCGCCTCCTCCTCCGGCGAGTGACGATCAGGGCACTCGGCCGGCTCCTTCTTCGACGCGTGGCGGCACTCCGCCTCCTTCTCCACCTGCGCCGGCGCGCCCGAGCAGCCAGCCTCCTCCTTCTCCGCCTCGTCAGCAAGGGCGGAAGAGACCCGCCGCCGCTCCGGCTGCTCTGGCGTGTCATAGTCCGTCTCCTCCGCCTCGTAAGAAAGGAAAGAAGACAACCGCTCTGTCTGCTCTGCCGGCGTCTAGCAGTACAGCCAAAGGCGGGAGGACATACTGATTCAGTCCTTCTCTAAAGACTCCGGAGAAGTTACCATATGAGATGACCCCGGAAGAGAACGCGAAGATCGCGCGAACCGAAGTGAAGGACTGGTTTGAAGGGTTGAAAGCACAGAGACATCCACCTCCGGAGGAGAAGGTAGATCCGGTGAAAGCGAAGCGCACTCTGGCTGCCCTGACAAAACCACCCAAGTCTCTGCTAAAAGGCAACTATGAGCGCATTATTGGGAAGGCATTTGTCGAATCGGAGCGGTCGGGAAGTACTGTCAATGATCAAAGGATGAAAGAACGACGAGCTGGGAAACAAATTGCCCAGCTCGACGAACAAGCGAAGCAATCATGCCCCCCGCTCAAGGTGCCTAGCAACATCGTCACTAATGCTCCGAGGATGGTGCCCGGTTATAGCAATCTTGGAGATTACCTGCCCGATGATGTACATTATGATTTCTTGGAGGTGCAAATACAAAGATACGAGTACGGGAAGCCTCTCGTCAAAGATGAAAGATCTCTATCAACGATGATGCGAAGATTGCAGGATTGGTACATGAAAACCTGCAGAGAGTCTGGGGGGAGGAATACTTTGTATGTGAGAGTTAAAAAGGAGCATGACCTCGTTGGAATTGAATTGTTGCCTGTTCCATTTGAGGAGTTCTTTCAGTTTTTCAATCAATTGGCCCTCGATAAAGCAAACGGTCACCTGCTACTGTCTGTAAGTAGTACTACTTCTGTCATTAAGTCTCTCTATATAGCTCAGCTCTTTCATTGCATGTATTTATAATTATCCTCACTATATTATGCAGATTGAAGATCGCCGAATTGAAGAAAAGACAAGTCGGTGATATTGGGTTCATTAACACATATCTCATAGATGCAACTGAGGTTAAATTACATGCCACAGATACCGAGGCCAACTTGCTATGATCGTTGGTAATAAATGAACACAAGATATAATACTCTTTCCTTACAACTTCAAGTGAGTCTTACTGTCTTGTGCCATATTCGGTTTCCCTTATTAGTCCAGGTTATAGTAATGTAATTGATGAGTTATGCATGCGTGCGCAGGTTCCACTATATTCTCCTAGAGATTAAGCTTGAGCAGGGAGTAGTAACTGTCTTAGACTCGAGACAAAAATATCCCCAGGAGTATGCGGACATGACTCAAATGCTCGAGAAGTAAGTTAAATCAATCATTATCCACCATATCAGCAACTTTGTTCATTTCTGATATCAAGTAATTGTTTTCTTTGTCTGGCAGGGTTTTGGAGAAAATTCACCAAAAAAGCTCCAGGACTGCCAAAGAAGCTGGAATTTAGACACCCGAAAGTAAGTACTATAGTAGCATGTTCCGCGCATCTCCTAGTGATTCAAGCGCTAGTTTCATCAATACCATTTGGCATTCTTGCTTATCAGTTTGATTGACCTCTATTTCTTGTAAAGTGGTTGTGGCAGGAACAAGGGAATGATTTCTGTGGATACTACGTTTGCGAGTCCATCCGCCACATGACCTGTGAGCGGGGCTACTCTGACGATCAATATGAAGTGCGTAAATAACAATATTCACAATTTTATTTTATTACCATCATTTGTGTTGAGTTTCATTCATTCATATATATATATATGTATTGACCCCCTTCTTCAAATTAGATGTTTCGGATGCGGGATGAACTCCTAGCACCAGATCGCATGCGAGCAATTCAAGAGGAATTGGCATCATTCTTTCTTGACCACGTGATCACTGAAGACGGCGAATACTATGTGGACCATGCGTCCGTATGTTAGGAGATTATATTTGTAAGAGATAATTATTGTATATATGTAGCCGGTATTGTCGGATAGATATACGAGAACTTGTTGTTCGACCAATCTCTCGGAGAAGGAGAGGTGGTCGATATCACTTCTCTCTATATGCATATATGTTCATGACGATCTTCTGTTTCCTTCGTTTGCTTACTACCTAGCTAGCGTGTCTAGTCCTCTCTATATGTATGTATAGTACGTAGCGTCGACCAAGCACGGACATAAGAGAGGACACTTCTCTCTATTAATTAGCTAGCTAACACAATATATGAAACACCTAAATTAACCCCCCAAAACCCCCACCCCCCCTTTCAAAAAAAAACAAAAACCCCAGCCACAGAAATGCTGACGCGTGGATGCCTATTGGTCCCGGTTGGTGCCACCAACCGGGACCAAAGGCCCTCCTACCTGGGCTCGGCGTACATGCCACGTGGAGGCCCATCTATCCCGGTTCTGGACTGAACCGGGACTAAAGGGCCAGGGCATTAGTAACGACCCTTTAGTCCCGGTTCAGGAACCGGGACAAAAGGCCCTTACCAACCAGGACAATAGGCCCTTTTTCTACTAGTGCATGACGATTTTATGACAGAATCAAGCTAGTCATACCTGTGCTGTCGTAGAAGTGTTCCATGAAATTACCAAAATTATCATCACGGAAGTGTCCACTTCCATGACGATAAATCGCGCGTCACAGAAGTGCTGTCGTCAAGGGTGACCGACACGTGGCATCCATCGTAACGGAACACCGTTAATATATCGGGTCGGGTTTTGGATCCGATAACCCGTTAACAGCCCCGACCAATGGGGATTTTCCACGTGTAAAATCATCATTGGCTGGAGGAAACACGTGTCGGCTCATCGTTGGGATAGATGTCATTCACTCATTGGACAGAAGGCGCCTATGATACTTCGACACGTGGCACGGCCCAACAGAGGCCCATTCCTGTGAAAAGGCCGGCCCGTTTGACTTGGTCAAAAGGTGGCGGGCCGGCCCATGGAAAGCTTGTTAACGGCTTGTTCGCATATAGCCCATTTACAGCCCGCTAACCCAAGGCCCGTTACGCCCTATCCGAATTAGGCCCAGTAGCGTGATCTGGGCCATCCAATATGATTCCAGCCCGTTTTCACTTCTGGCCCATGTATGGCCCATGATGTCTTTCGGCCCATGTGAGGCCCTTTGTAACTCTTGGCCTATTAATGGCCCGTGGTGAAACTGGCCCGTAATGAACAGTGTATCACTTTACACCCATTAACGGCCCGTGGTGAAACTGGCCCGTAATGAATAGTGTATCACTTTATACCCATTAACGACCCGTTATTCCGTTGGGCCGTTTCTAGCCCATGTTATCTTTCGGCCTTCTCAGAGCCCATTTATTCTTGGGCTCATTTCCAGCATTCGTTTACTTACGGCCCATTACTATCATTTTCTTCTTGTGGGCCAAATTCAGCCTATGGTTACAATCGGCCCGTTTGTGGTCCGTTAATACGTTGGGCCGTTTTCATAGCGTCATCAAATACAGCCTATTAACAATGGCCCATTATGGTCGGCCCATGAACGGACGATTCCAACTCTAGCCCGTTTACGGCCATAATGCGGTCTGTTTGGCCCATGTTTGGCCAATCGATCATACGGCCTGTATAAGGCCCATTGATGATATGGCCCGCAGAAGGCCCATTGTTTCTACGGCCCGTAGAAGTCCCATTCTTTCTACGGCCCGTAGAAGGCCCATTGTTTCTACGACCCATAGAAGGCCCACTGTTTCTACGGCCCGTAGGAGGCCCAGTGTCACCACAGTAAATATTAGCCCATGGTTACTGTGGCCTAGTTTTAAAAAATAGGTTATTGCAGCCACTAGCAAACCGCGGAAAAAGAACTGCAATGACTACAAGCAAACAAATAAACAAGACAACAAGGAAATAAATAAGCAAGCAACTAATGCTAGGCTATCACGGCTATTACAAATATTACATCCACTGGGCATCAAAGTTCGCCACCAGCGCAAATATAGGGAACAAAGCAGCATATCATATACACTGGTTGTCAAAGTTGGCGACCAGCGCAAATAAACGCCGCAGCAAAACAAATCCAGAACTGAAACCACTTTAGAAGATCTCAAGAAACAATATCCTGGGTACCCATAATGCTGGCAAGATGCTTAGCAAGCTTATTAACTTTCTCTTGTTTGGCGCTTAAATCCTCCAGCGCTTACTATTGCACCAGGAATATGCATCTGAATTCTGCAGGGACTTCCTCAGTCCTTCAGCTTCCTGTCGCAGCACATATGATCGATGTCTTTCAACTTGAAGTTGAGACTCAAGAAGGCTGATGACCCACAAGTATAGGGGATATATCGTAGTCCTTTCGATAAGTAAGAGTGTCGAACCCAACAAGGAGTAGAAGGAAATGATAAGCGGTTTTCAGCAAGGTATTCTCTGCAAGTACTGAAATAAGTGGTAATAGATAGTTTTGTGATAGGATAATTTGTAATGAGCAACAAGTAACAAAAGTAAATAAAGTGCAGCAAGGTGGCCCAATCCTTTTTGTAGCAAAGGACAAGCCTGGACAAACTCTTATAGAAGGAAAAGCGCTCCCGAGGACACATGGGAATATCGTCAAGCTAGTTTTCATCACGCTCATATGATTCGCATTTGGTACTTTGATAATTTGATATGTGGGTGGACCGGTGCTTGGGTGATGTTATTACTTGAACAAGCATCCCACTTATGATTAATCTCTATTGCAAGCATCCGCAACTACAACAAAAGTATTAAGGTAAACCTAACCATAGCCTGAAACATATGGATCCAAATCAGCCCCTTACGAAGCAACGCATAAACTAGGGTTTAAGCTTCTGTCACTCTAGCAACCCATCATCTACATATTACTTCCCAATGCCTTCCTCTAGGCCCAAATAATGGTGAAGTGTTATGTAGTCGACGTTCACATAACACCACTAGAGGCTAGACAACATACATCTCATCAAAATATCGAACGAATGCCAAATTCACATGACTACTAATAGCAAGACTTCTCCCATGTCCTCAGGAACAAAAGTAACTACTCACAAAGCATATTCATGTTCATAATCAGAGGGGTATTAATATGCATAAAGGATCTGAACATATGATCTTCCACCAAATAAACCAACTAGCATCAACTACAAGGAGTAATCAACACTACTAGCAACCTACTAGTACCAATCCCGGACTTCGAGACAAGAATTGGATACAAGAGATGAACTACGGTTTTGAGAGGAGATGGTGCTGGTAAAGATGTTGATGGAGATTGCCCTCTCCCGATGAGAGGAGCGTTGGTGATGACGATGGCGATGATTTCCCCCTCCCGGAGGGAAGTGTCCCCGGCAGAACAGCTCTGCCGGAGCCCTAGATTGGTTCCGCCAAGGTTCCGCCACGTGGCGGCGGAGTTTCATCCCGAAAGGTTGCTTATGATTTTTTCCTCGACGAAAGACCTCATACAGAAGAAGATGGCCATCGGAGAGCCAACAGGGGGCCCACGAGGTAGGGGGCACGCCCTAGGGGGTAGGGCGCGCCCCCCAGCCTCGTGGACAGGTGGGCCCCCCTCTGGTGAACTTCTTTCGCTGGATATTTTTTATTATTTCCCAAAATGACTTTCATGGAGTTTCAGGACTTTTGGAGTTATGCAGAATAGGTCTCTAATATTTGCTCCTTTTCCAGCCCAGAATTCCAGCTGCCGGCATTCTCCCTCCTTATGTAAACCTTGTAAATTAAGAGAGAATAGGCATAAGTATTGTGACATAACGTGTAATAACAGCCCATAATGCAATAAATATCAATATAAAAGCATGATGTAAAATGGACGTATCAACTCCCCCAAGCTTAGACCTCGCTTGTCCTCAAGCGAAAGCCGATAACGATAAATATGTCCCCATGTTTAGAGGCAGAGGTTTCGATAAAAATAAAATACGGACATGAAGGCATTATGATTATTCTCATAACAGCAACATATATAGATATTGTCATAAGATTTCTTTTGCTCAAGTAATAATCTATTCACAAGGCAGAGTACGAATCATAAACTTTATTGAGAACCAACAAACCATAATCTCAGTCATTGAAGCAATTGCAATTTATCATAACATCAGAAAGAGTCTATGTTAGAGCTTAATAGCAAGTCCACATACTCAACTATCATTTAGTCTTTCATAATTGCTAACACTCACGCGATACTTGTGGTTACGGAGTTTTAATCGGACATAGAGAAAGATAGGGGCTTATAGTTTTGCCTCCCAACCTTTTACCTCAAGGGTAATGTCAACAATAATAACTCATGCTCCCCTACATCCAATTAGATATATCCATCAGGATCTTTCCAACATACTGTGCTTGCCAAAGGATAAAATGAAAAAAGGAAAGTTGAAGATCACCATGACTCTTGCATAAGGTAGAAGATGATAATAAAAGATAGGCCCTTCATAGAGGGAAGCAGAGGTTGCCATGCGCTTTTATGGTTGGATGCACAAAATCTTAATGCGAAAGAACGTCACTTTATATTGCCCCTTGTGATATGAACCTTTATTATGCAGTCCGTCGCTTTTATTACTTCCACATCACAAGATCATATAAAGCTTATTTCTCCCACACAAATCAATGATACATATTTAGAGCAATTTTTATTGTTTTGCACCGATGACAACTCACTTGAAGGATCTTACTCAATCCATAGGTTGGTATAGTGGACTCTCATGGCAAAACTGGTTTAAGGGTTTTTGGAAGCACACGTAGTATCTCTACTTGGTGCTGAGAATTTGGCTAGCATGAAGGGGAAAGGCATGCTCAACATGTTGGATGATCCATGACAACATACTTTATCTCAGATATAAGAAAACATAACTCATTACGTTGTCTTCCTTGTCCAACATCAACTCTTTAGCATGTCATATTTTAATGAGTGCTCCCAATCATAAAAGATGTCAATAATAGTATATTTATATGTGAAACCCATCTTTCCTTATTTCTTCCTATTAATTGCAACGATGACCAAAGCTATGTCTACCAACTCCCAACAACTTTTAAACATCATACTCTTTCTATGTGAAGTCATTACCCTCAATAAGATCAATATGAACTCTTATTATTTTTATTCTTTTTCTCTTTTCTTTTATTCACTCAACATCATGGCAAAACGATCAAGCCCTTGACTCAAAAGTAATCTTTATTATATAGCTCACGGACTCGATTACATAGAGAGATCATAAAGCAAAACTCAAAACTAGATCATGCCATAAACTTTATTCTACTAGATCAATATACTACTAATAGGATCGAACTAAGAAAACGGTAAAGATAGGAGTGTGATGGTGATATGATACCAGGGCACCTCCCCCAAGCTTGGCAGTTGCCAAGGGGAGTGCCCATACCCATGTGATTATGTCTCCTTTTTTGTTGGTGAAGATGATGGTGGTGATGTTGAGTTAGTTGTTGGCATAGACCCCTCCCTTAATTTACGCTTGAGGACATAATTTTGGTCCCTCAAATCATTAATCTCCCACTCCAGGGTTAATATCTTTTTGCATAGGTCTTGCTTATTTTCCTGCAAAAGACAAAAATGGATAAACTCGATCTTCAGTTTCTTTACCCTATCAGGGAGACTTGACTTTCTGAACTCCACATGCATGTCCCCAAATTGAGGTAATGGGGCTTCATCTTCATCTGAGCTCGTCTTCTCCTTCCCCTTAGGTTCATAGTCCTCTTCTTCCTCTGTAGTCCAGCATCGTGCTCCACATCTCCATAGACCTTGGGATTTGCTAAGTAATCATCCACATAGCTTTCCCCTTCCGAATCCTAGGACAACATGTTGATCTAATCTGCAGCAGCAACAGCTCGAAACAAAAACAGAGGATATTTGTGTGATATAGGAGTCAAAACCTTCGAGAGAATATATAATGAATTTTTACCGACCAAAATACGTATCGTGCAAGAAAACGTA
>NC_057800.1:44249187-44262424 GCF_018294505.1 Triticum aestivum
CCAGGGGGGTAGGGCGTGCCCTCCACCCTCGTGGGGCCCTCGTGTCCTTCCCGAACTGCTACTTATTTTTCTATTTTTCTAAATATTCCAAAACGGAGAAATATGGCCTTAAAACTGTTTTGGAGTCGGTTTACTTACCGTACCACATACCTATTCCTTTTCGGAGTCTGAAACATTCTGGAAAGTGTCCCTTATGTATTCCTCCGGGGTTACGGCTTCGATAACATTGGTTTCAACATTTCTGGGATTACCTGAGATATAATGTTTGATTCTTTGACCGTTTACCACCTTCGGATTTGTGCCTTCGGAGTTGTTGATTTTTATGGCACCGGAATGATAGACCTCCTTGATAACGTAGGGGCCTTCCCATTTAGAGAGAAGTTTTCCTGCAAAAAATCTTAAACGAGAATTGTATAGCAATACATAATCACCTACATTAAACTGATGCTTTTGTATCCTTTTGTCATGCCATCTTTTAACTTTTTCTTTAAACAACTTGGCATTTTCATAAGCTTGGGTTCTCCATTCATCAAGTGAGCTAATATCAAATAACCTCTTTTCGCCGGCAAGTTTGAAATCATAGTTGAGCTCTTTAATATCCCAATATGCCTTATGTTATAGTTCGAGAGGTAAGTGAAATGCTTTTCCGTAAACCATTTTATACGGAGACATACCCATAGGATTCTTATATGCAGTTCTATAAGCCCATAATGCATCATCAAGTTTCTTGGACCAATTCTTTCTAGACATATTGACAGTCTTTTGCAAAATTAATTTGAGCTCTCTATTACTCAATTCTACTTGACCACTAGACTGTGGGTGATAAGGAGATGCAATTCTATGATTAACATCATATTTAGCAAGCATTTTACGGAAAGCGCCATGAATAAAATGTGAACCACCATCAATCATTAAATATCTAGGGACTCCAAACCTTGGAAAAATAACTTCCTTAAGCATTTTAATAGAAGTGTTATGATCAACACTACTAGTTGGAATAGATTCTACCCACTTAGTAACGTAATCAACAGCAACTAAAATATGTGTATATCCATTAGAGGCAGGAAATGGTCCCATATAATCAAAGCCCCAAACATCAAATGGTTCAATAACGAGTGAATAATTTGTAGGCATTTCTTGACGTCTACTAATATTACCAATTCTTTGACATTCATCACAAGATAAGACAAACTTACGAGAATCCTTGAAGAGAGTGGGCCAATAAAACTCGGATTGCAATACCTTATGTGCAGTTCTATCTCCAGCGTGGTGTCCTCCATAAGCTTTGGAATGACACTTGCATAGGATCTGTTCCTGTTCATGCTCAGGTACACAACGTCTAATAACACCATCTACTCCTTCTTTATAAAGATGTGGGTCATCCCAAAAGTAATGTCTCAAATCATAGAAAACCTTTTTCTTTTGCTGGTATGTGAAACTAGGTGGTATGAATTAAGCAACAATGTAATTAGCATAATCAGCATACCATGGAGTACTACAAGAAGTATTTGTGACATTTAATTGCTCATCAGGAAAGCTATCATCAATAGGTAGTGGGTCATCAAGAATATTTTCTAACCTAGACAAGTTGTCTGCAACGGGGTTCTCAACTCCCTTTCTATCAACAATATGCAAATCAAATTCTTGTAGTAAGAGAACCCATCTAATAAGTCTAGGTTTAGCATCTTTCTTTTCCATAAGATATTTAATAGCAGCATGATCTGTGTGAATGGTTACTTTAGAATCAACAATATAAGGTCTGAACTTATCACAAGCAAATACAACTGCTAAGAGTTCTTTTTCAGTAGTAGCATAATTTCTTTGAGCATTGTCTAGAGTCTTACTAGCATAATGGATAACATTTAATTTCTTATCAACTCTTTGCCCTAGAACAACACCTACAGCATAATCACTAGCATCACACATAATTTCAAAGGGTAAATTCCAGTCAGGTGGCTGAACAATAGGTGCAGAGATCAATGCCTTCTTAAGTATTTCAAATGCTTCTACATAATCATCATCAAAGACAAATGGTATATCTTTTTGTAATAAATTAGTCAGAGGCCGAGAAATTTTTGAGAAGTCCTTAATGAACCTCCTATAAAATCCGACGTGACCAAGGAAACTTCTTATACCTTTGATGTCCTTGGGACATGGCATCTTTTCAATAGCATCAACCTTAGCTTTGTCAACTTCAATACCTCTTTCAGAAACTTTATGCCCCAAGACAATACCTTCATTAACCATAAAGTGGCACTTTCCCCAATTCAAGACAAGATTAGTTTCTTCACATCTCTGCAAAACTCGATCAAGATGGCTCAAGCAATCATCAAAAGAAGATCCATACATGGAAAAGTCGTCCATGAAAACCTCACAAATCTTTTCTCAAAAGTCAGAGGATATAGCCATCATGCATCTTTGAAAGGTAGCTGGTGCATTACATAAACCAAAAGGCAAATGTCTATAAGAAAAAGTACCAAAAGGGCATGTAAAAGTAGTCTTTGATTGATCTTTAGCTGACACAGGTATTTGAGAGAAACCAGAATAACCATCTAGAAAGCAATAATGTGTATGTTTGCATAATCTTTCTAACATTTGATCGATAAAAGGTAAGGGGTAATGATCTTTCTTAGTAGCCTTACTTAATTTGTGGAAATCAATTACCATCCTATAACCTGTAATAATTCTTTGCGGAATCAATTCATCTTTATCATTAGGAACAACAGTAATACCTCCCTTCTTAGGGACACAATGGACAGGACTTACCCACTGACTATCAGCAACGGGATAAATTATACCTGCCTCCAGAAGCTTTAGTATTTCTTTTCTTACTACTTCTTTCATTTTAGGATTAAGCCTTCGTTGATGATCACGAACTGGTTTGGCATCTTCTTCCAGATTTATTTTGTGTTGACATAGAGTGGGACTAATGCCCTTAAGATCATCAAGAGTATATCCAATAGTAGCACGGTGCTTCTTCAGAGTTTTCAATAATCTCTCTTCTTCATGCTCTGAAAGGTTAGCACTAATAATAACAGGATATATTTTCTTTTCATCAAGATAAGCATATTTAGGATTATCAGGCAACGGTTTAAGCTCAAACACGGGATCACCCTTGGGTGGAGGAGGATCCCCTAAGATTTCAACAGGCAAATTGTGTTTCAGAATAGGTTCCTGTTTACAGAATACTTCATCTATTTCCCTTCTTTCATTCATAAACATATCATTTTCATGGTCTAGCAAATATTGTTTTAAAGGATCACTAGGAGGTACGGCAATAGAAGCAAGACCAATAATTTCATCCTTACTAGGCAATTATTCTTCACTGTGTTGTCTACTAAATTTAGAAAAATTAAACTCATGAATCATATCATTCAAGCCAATAGTAACAACATTCTTTTCGCAGTCTATCTTAGCATTAATAGTATTCAAGAAGGGTCTACCAAGTATAATGGGACAAAATCTATCTTGTGGGGAACCAAGAACAAGAAAATCAGCAAGCTATTTAGTTTTCCCACACAAGACTTCAACATCTCTAACAATTCCCATTGCTGGTATAGTATCTCTATTAGCAAGTTTAATTGTGACATCAATATCTTCTAACTCAGCAGGTGCAATTTCATGCTTAATTTCTTCATACAAGTCAATAGGTATAACACTAGCACTAGCACCCATATCACATAAGCCATGATAACAATGATCTCCCATTTTAACAGAAATAATAGGCATGCCTACCACATGTCTATGTTTATCTTTAGCACAAGGTTTAGAAATTCTAGCAGTTTCACCGCAGAATTGAATAACATGCCCGTCAATGTTATCAGCCAAGAGATCTTTAACAATAGCAATATTGGGTTCAACTTTAACTTGCTCAGGAGGTGTATAAGTTCTAATATTACTTTTACAAACAACAGTTGAAGCTTTAGCATGATCCTTTATTCTAACAAGGAAGGGTGGTTTGTCAACATAAGAAGTAGGAACAATAGGATCATTATAAGTGACAGTCTTTTCTTCAAATTTAGTAGGTGCAGCTACTTTTACTTCTATGGGAGGATGATATTTAAACCACTTCTCCTTGGGGAGATCAACATAAGTAGCAAAAGATTCACAGAAGGAAGCTACTATCTCAGAGTCAAGTCCATATTTAGTGCTAAATTTACGGAAAACATCGGTATCCATAAAAGACTTAACACAATCAAACTTAGGTGTCATACCTGACTCCTTACCTTCGTCGAGATCCCAATCTTCAGAGTTGCGTTTAATTCTATCCAATAAATTCCATTTGAATGCAATAGTCTTCATCATAAAAGATCCAGCACAAGAAGTATTGAGCATGGTGCGATTGTTTTCAGAAAGCCGAGCATAAATTTTTTGAAGAATTATTTCTTTTGAGAGATCATGATTGGGGCATGAATATAACATTGATTTAAGCCCCCCCCCCAAGCTTGAGTGATGCTTTCTCCTTCGCGAGGCCAAAAATTATATATATAATTGCGATCACGATGAACAAGATGCATAGGATAATACTTTGGATGAAATTCCAACTTCATTCGTTTATAGTTCCATGATCCCGTATCATCACATAGCCTATACCATGTCGATGCATCTCCCTTCAAAGATAAAGGGAAGACCTTCTTCTTAACAACATCATCGAGTATACCTGCAAGCTTAAATAATCCACAAACTTCATCCACATAGAGTAGATGTTCATCAGGATGCTTTGTTCCATCTCCTGTAAAAGTATTAGCTAGCAGTTTTTCTAACATACCCGAAGGAACTTCAAAGGGAATAATTTCATTTTCAGTAGGTTCAATAGGTTGAGGAGAAACTCTTTGCTCTACTGGCTGGGGTGAAGATACCCCGAACAAGCCCCTCAGAGGATTACTTTCCATAGTAACAAGTGACAGTAAATTTCAGCACACTATATAAATTTTTCCTTACCAAATTCCACCTACCAAAGGCGCTTCACTGCCCGACAACGGCGCCAGAAAAGAGTCTTGATGACCCACAAGTATAGGGGATCTATCGTAGTCCTTTTGATAAGTAAGAGTGTCGAACCCAACGAGGAGCAGTAGGAAATGACAAGCGGTTTTCAGCAAGGTATTCTCTGCAAGTACTGAAATAAGTGGTAACACATATTTTTGTGATAGGCTAATTTGTAACGAGCAACAAGTAACAAAAGTAAATAAAGTGCAGCAAGGTGGCCCAATCCTTTTTGTAGCAAAGGACAAGCTTGGACAAACTCTTATAGAAGGAAAAGCGCTCCCGAGGACACATGGGAATATCGTCAAGCTAGTTTTCATCACGTTCATATGATTCGTGTTCGGTACTTTGATAATTTGATATGTGGGTGGACCGGTGCTTGGGTGCTGTTCTTACTTGAACAAGCATCCCACTTATTATTAACCTCTATTGCAAGCATCCGCGACTACAACAAAAGTATTAAGGTAAACCTAACCATAGCCTAAAACATATGGATCCAAATCAGCCCCTTACGAAGCAATGCATAAACTAGGGTTTAAGCTTCTGTCACTGTAGCAACCCATCATCTACTTATTACTTCCCAATGCCTTCCTGTAGGCCCAAATAATGGTGAAGTGTTATGTAGTCGACGTTCACATAACACCACTAGAGGCTAGACAACATACATCTCATCAAAATATCAAATGAATGCCAAATTCACATGACTACTAGTAGCAAGACTTCTCCCATGTCCTCAGGAACAAACATAACTACTCACAAAGCATATTCATGTTCATAATCAGAGGGATATTAAAATGCATAAAGGACCTGAACATATGATCTTCCACCAAATAAACCAACTAGCATCAACTACAAGGAGTAATCAACACTACTAGCAACCTACTAGTACCAATCCCGGACTTGGAGACAAGGATTGGATACAAGAGATGAACTAGGGTTTTGAGAGGAGATGGTGCTGGTGAAGATGTTGATGGAGATTGCTCTCTCCCGATGAGAGGAGCGTTGGTGATGACGATGGCGACGATTTCCCCCTCCCGGAGGGAAGTGTCCCCGATAGAACAGCTCTGCCGGAGCCCTAGATTGGTTTCGCCAAGGTTCCGCCTCGTGGCGGCGGAGTTTCGTCCTGAAAGGTTGCTTATGATTTTTTCCCTGATGAAAGACCTCATATAGCAGAAGATGGCCATCGGAGAGCCAACAGGGGGCCCATGAGGTAGGGGGCGCGCCCTGGGGGGCAGGGCACGCCCCCCACCCTCGTGAACAGGTGGGCCCCCCTCTGGTGAACTTCTTCCGCTGGATATTTTTTTATTATTTCCCAAAATGACTTTCATGGAGTTTCAGGACTTTTGGAGTTGTGCAGAACAGGTCTCTAATATTTGCTCCTTTTCCAGCCCAGAATTACAGCTGCCGGCATTCTCCCTCCTTATGTAAACCTTGTAAAATAAGAGAGAATATGCATATGTATTGTGACATAACGTGTAATAACAGCCCATAATGCAATAAATATCAATATAAAAGCATGATGCAAAATGGACGTATCAAAGATGAACTAATTCAGGTTGCGAGTTCGAAGAGCTTGTGCCAGCAGTAGTGGCCAGTAACTCGAACACTACATCAAGACATGACTTTTGGGTTCTCTCACTGTCGTCAAGATAGTTTTTATCAGCTTTCTTGGAGACCAACAGGGATGTCTCACTATCTTGAACCTTATCTGCATTACTTCCTTTACCATTGGACAACGCGGTACTGTTCTCCAATATTTTGTCCGCATTCTAAAAGAGAAACAAGCAGACACATCACATGTTTACCATGTTGTATATGAAACTCATTTTGGTAAATGAGTTCAGTAGTAAAGTGGACATGATAACAGCATGAAACAAACATATAATTATGTACCATGGTCACTTTATGGTCTATATCATTCTAGTTTTTGTTGCCAAATCAAGATGGGAACATATCCTGTGAAAATGAACTGGTGGTGAAAATCTGAAAAGTTTGCCCGTGGGGCGTTGGATCCAAAATCAATGCATTTAGTGAGAGGTGGGAGGGCTCGGAAGATAACTAATAACACTTTCACACATAACCCCCCATTTATCGAAAAAGTCTGACAAAAATTCCTCAAAGCCTTCCCCCGTTCGTTCGTTCTTATCCTCGTCGACTCTGGGATAGGCCACCGACGCTTGCTCGACCCGCTCCTGCTGCACCATATGCGCCCTCCATTTACCCCTGCGGCCACCATCTCGCGCGCGGCCAAGCATTCCTTTCCACCTTACGGGTAGCTGCAGTACCGCTCTGCCACTTCCTTTCGAGGCGGCGACATTGGACGAGGATGCCCGATGCCCCGATCTGGTGCCGGTCGGATGCGGAGGCGAGGCCGTCTTCGTCTCGCGCAATCAGCCATAATGCTGCTTGATGCTCCCTTTGAGGCGGGGGATGTGGATGCCCGACCGGGGGCTGATGCGGAGAAGATGCCATCATCCCGTATGAGCAGCCGCAGCAACTCTGCCCAATGTTGTGTGCATTTGTGCTTGGTATAGTTGGCTTTGTACTTGACACAATTGTGAAATTTTCATTATCTTGAGTCTAAAATTACTGAAAAATACTAGATATATAGCTGAATATTGCTTGTTTATATGGATGATTTCCTTATCAATAATAACCATCGCCCCGTGGTAAAGCAGTTCTGTACAATGTGATTTACTGTGCTTCTGTTGGTTCTTTTGTCCTCTCAACGCTCACCGTGATGCTAATGCATTCATAATTTAATGCAGGTCTTAGAATTGTTTCCATCAGCCCGATGCTTTGAAGTTACATAATCCAACGAGGTACTGGAACATCCAAAAGAAGCTCGCTGTTGATGATGGGCAGAAGGCCTTGGGGAAAGTTCAAGTGTTACAGACAAGTTAAACCTTGCAATCGCCAATGCCCGAATGACAAAAATAGAGCTTTAAAGGTTGTTGGCAATAGCCACAGCGATTCCTGCAAATCATGTTTGATCATTAGATTTGCCGTTGCCTTTTAGCCTCGACACATTTGTCGCTTGCCTGTTCCAGTCTGTTGTGTAGGTGGCATACAGGAATACATCAGGTATCATGTATGTTTAGTTAGACTTTAGATTGTCATTGGAAAGATTGATGTTATACAGTGCACATTTTTCGCAATTATACTGAGAAATGTAAGAAATTTTATTTGGTAAGATATCCACAACAATGAAAAGTGCCCTTTCCTCATATCAACTCTATTTCCATAGTAAATGGTTTGTGATTGTGAATCTGTGATGATAATACCAGGAAACTAGCTATGTTGCAAAAACTGGGAACTCGCCGGCCTTACCTAGTTAATGTTGGGACAAAATGATGGAAATTTTATTTCTAGCATGTTGCATAAACACCAAATAGAACTGGAGCAACAAACTACTACATCCTACTGGAGTACTTTTGCAGTCGCGTGATCAACAAAAAGTGGAAGAAGAACACAAAATTCATGGTATAGAACCAGTACATCTTACTGGATTTCAATTTGAGAAAATAAAAAGCAAAAAATTAAAGACAAGACTGAAGCTCCTAGAAGACAACACTGAAACTCTAAAGATATAATTTCAAAGATAGTTGAATCTCTAAATTCCATCTTGTATTCCATCAAAAGAAAACCATCATATTGTCCAGAACCAAAGCAAAAGAAACCGCAGGTTGACATATTTAGTTGGAAACCGACCTCCTTACACTTCCGGTACATGCGGGGCTTCTTCTTCTGGCTCCCAAAATCCTTATTTTGTTGTGCCCCCCTTATCTGAGTGACCCCTAATTCTTTTGCATCTCCCCTTCATACGAACATCAGTTGGTGGATGAATGTCAATTTGAGTAGGCATACTACAACCAATATGTGCGTCAAATTCTTCTTGTCTACTAGGATGATTGACATCAACTCTTTGAGAAAAATCTCTTTTGAAGTCACAGAGAACATTTCTCAATGCTTCCAATTCTTCTGGAGAATGTTCAACCAACCTGATCGTGTCATCTAATGTGTCATGTATCTCAGAAACCATTTTGCGCTTTGTCAAGTCTGGAGAACTGCTCGCGTTCTCCTCAAGCAAATTGCCACTGCTATCATATAAAGCCCTCCTGTTAACTACCTTTTTCCACCTATCCAAAATAAAATGACTAGGGAGCTCATTCAACTTGGCACCTCTCAAAACCAAGATGATATGTCGGCATGGAATTCCACGTGTCGCAAACAACATGCAGGAGCAGTGAGCACTCATGGATGATGTGTTGAATTGAACCTCTCTAGCCTTGCCGTAATTACCACCTATAACCGTGGTTTTGACATCACCATCCTGTGAGATGCTTTAAATCAAGCAATGATCTCTAGCTGCAAGTACCTCCTTTTGAAAAGCTCAGAAGACTTCATGTGTGAAGTATAGACTTGCATGCTTCTCAATGCCCCATGATGTTACCAATTCAGGCAGCGAATCAAAACATTCATGGTCAGCCTTAAGTTCATTCTGACGCTGCTCTTCTATGGCTGTACCAATCCTAATCCAAAACTCCACCAAAGCATGCTTGTAACCAATAAAATGGTTGAAAAATGAGTTAGCACTCTCTGACCATGAAGTGGTTCTCAAAATCTCAGCCATGAATACACCCCTGAAGTACGCCGGTATCCATGACTCACGGATTTCATATCTGTGAGAAAACCACTCATTGTTCTCCAAAGCAAATTTAGAAATCATAGAAGACCAATTTGCCTCAAATTCAGTTGGATTTTCAGAGCCCCATACACACGCGTTCACAACCTTATAGAAATCTTCATCTTCTCTCAAAGAAGGACCGACCTTTTCTGGAAGCTTTTTCATTATATGCCACATGCATAACCTATGGATGGTTGTCGGCATAACCTCTTCGATGCCGGCCTTCATGCTGGCATCTTCATCAGTTACTATAAGTCTGGGTGCTACTCCATCCATTGCTTTCAAGAATGTTTGGAACACCCACTTGTATGACGGTATCTTCTCATTCACAATCAAGGCGGCACCATAGAACACAGACCCCCTATGGTGGTTTATCCCTGTGAAAGGGCAAAATATCATATTATACTGGTTGGTGCTATATGTAGAGTCAAAAGACACCATGTCTCCTGCTATAGCATAGTTCTTTCTACAAGTAGCATCTGCCCAGAACACATGAGTTAGACGATTTTTGTCATCAAGAATGTAATCAAAATAAAACGCTGGGTTGATTTGCTTCCTTTTCTTGAGGTTATCAATGAACATCTGAGCATCTGAATCCTTGATAGAACTTCTCAAATTATGATGATAAATCTGGAAGTCTCTTTTTGAGCAACCCACAAACTCAAATCCGCCCTCGCCAATACGGAGCAATCGGAAGGCACCCGATGTGCCAATGCTAGCTGCATGGCATGTGAAAAGAGTGGTCTTGGCCCTTTGACTAACTTATCTATTTGACTTGATTAAATGTTGTTTGCTAGGTGTGAAAAATTCATGTGTGTGTTCTTCATGAAAATATATTATTGAGTATATGCCACCCTGCATAAGCCTGACAGTTATCATGGCTTCGCAACCACATCTAGTAATCTTTGTCTTCTTCTGCTTACTTAGCTTATTTCCGGTCACAACCTTCTTGACTTCCTCTGCCTTGGATCTGAAACCTGCTTTGGCACACAAAAATCGTCTCCAGACCACCAAATTATCCACAGTCCTCTTCTGACCGATTTGAACTGAAAAGCCAACATTGTGTGCATAAGCCTTGTAGAACTCCTCGACGGCTTCCATGTTCTCGAATGTCATACCTACAGCCGGCTTTAGATTTTCATCACATTCCGGTGTACACGATGAACCCTAAAATTACAGGACGGAGTGCATCAGAAATTAGTATTGGTTAGAGGAATATTACAAAAACTGAGGATAAATAGATGCTCACACAAAAAGGCCCGCTGCTAGCTCTTTTCTTGGGTGTGCTGAAGCTATCCTGGACGACTGGAGGGAGATTGATTTCTGGTTGTCTATTATTGGCATCATTGGTTTGCAATGAAAATTCACAACCGAGCCTAGGCTCCATCTGTAGTTCAACAACAGCGGGTACGGATACCTATCAAAACATCATCTTGATCACGTTTGCTCCAAGAACTAACAGAATTCATCAGATACATGTACCACATACCTCTGCAAGGGTACCGGGAGATTGATTTGGTGCTTTACTGGAAGTTGCCGGATCCATACTCATAGAAGGGATGTCGCCGCCGCAAGGTATGGGCGGTGATAAGGAGCGTCGCGCCGTCACGGGAGTCTAGGGTCGATGGCGGCTCTTTGCATGGATGGATCTCCGTTATGTGTTTGGCATGATGACCAGAAGTCTAGGGATGGAGGACTTGAGTCTTGGTTCGTACGTGTAGGGGGTTATGTGTGAAAGTGTTATTAGTTATCTTCCAAGCCCTCCCACCTCTCACTAGATGCGTTGATTTTGGATCCAACGCCCCACGGGCAAACTTTTCAGATTTTCACCACTAGTTCATTTTCACAGCATACGTTCGCAATCAAGATAGAGACACAGTTCAAATAATATTTGTTCAAGACAAAGCAGAATAGACAGAATATAAGTGTGGGAAACTATAGAGCAATAACAACACTTGTAATGTGCATGACATGAGAACATAATTTTTTATTCAATTGAAACTGAAATCAACATAGAGCAGGTTACAACAGCAAACCAGTTAAAGAAACAGGTTTAAAACATACCTGTTGCGCCATTGGAGTTTCAATTCCATCCTTCAAATTTGAAAGTAGTTGGTATGAGTAAATACAGTAATGCAAGAGCAAAGGAGTATGAACCATAGCTACAGAACCTGACCTGAGAACAAATCTTCTTCTCCTTTAAGCGTTGAGTTGGGATTTGGAGTTGTGGTCCTCGTGCTTTGGGCACTGCAGTTCCCTTACTAACTGCTCGTGTTTGGGTGCTCTATGGTGGAGACGGTGCTGTGTCAACTAGAACTGGGTTACTATCTTCCGGGGTTGGGGTTAGAAGGGGCATAGCTGGTTCTCTGTCCAACTGGGTAGGGGTACAATCTCTGAGAGTCTGGGTTATGTGTGGTGGATCTGGTCCTTGGGCAAGTACAACCGTGGTTCTATCTGCATCAACTGGTAGCACTATCTTTTCTGAAGACCGTGTTGTTACTCCCTTAGATACTGACATCACCCTCTCCAATTCAAATGGCTGATAAACAAGAAAAGTAATTGGAAATATAGACATTGTATGATAGACAGGTGCAATGGATAGTGGGGAATAAAAGAGGGCATGCAATAATTCATATTTATGTTGTCTAACCAAACAGGATAGCATGACACAATTTCAAATATATGATGGCTAACTAAACAGGATAGCATGACACAATTTCACATTATGATGGCTAACTAAGATAGATGGAAAGACATAGTTCAAAATATGAGACTATGTAAACAGGATGACATAATATAACTATATAATGTGTTTATTAAATAGGTTGGCATGCCATAATTCACATACATTCACGGATAGAATGTCATAATTCAAAATATGATGACTGTAAACACTAAAAAGGATGAGATGGTAACTATATGATGTCTTTATTAAATGGGTTGCCATGCCATAATTCAGATAGATGATGTGTATGTACTATGTAAACATGATGGCATGATATAATTCAAATATATGATTTACATAGTAAGCAAGTAAGTAGATGGCAATCCATATATGATGTAAAAACTAAGCAATGCAAGACAACATGCATGACATGGGTAATATAACCCTGCCAAGTTTGAGCATAGACCTCAGGGGGGAAATAGTCTCTGAATCCTCCTCTGAGGAGCTCTCTGTAACCAGCAAGATGTCTGCTTCAGCAGGTAGCATTGTCTGCTCTGAATACCTTGTTTTCACTCCAGATACTTCCATCACCGCTTCAAATGGCTGATGCACAGGACGAGTAGTTGAATATACAAACGTTGTCGACAAATGGAACACGTAATACAAAAAATGATAGCATGATATAATTCACATACATGATGATTGCCTAAACAACATGGCATTGCATAATTCACATACATAATGCCTTTGCAACAAGATAGCATTGTATAATTCACATATATAATGTCTTGCAACAAGATGGCAATGCATAATTCACATATATGGTAATTAGACACTGAACAGGTGGCATTCACACAAAGCATGTCTAAACTAATCAAATGACATAGCAATGCGAGACACCA
>NC_057800.1:44262683-44263403 GCF_018294505.1 Triticum aestivum
GGGGGGGGAATAGGACTGGTTATCTGTCTCTGAATCTTCCTCTAAGGAGCTATCCGTAACCAGCGAGATATGCGCTTCGTTAGATAGCATGTTGTTTAGCATAGTAAGCAAGTAAGCAGATGGCAATCCATATATGATGTAAAAACTAAGCAATGCAAGACAACATGCATGACATGGGTAATATAACCCTGCCAAGTTTGAGCATAGACCTTAGGGGGAAAATATGACTGGACATCAGTCTCTGAATCCTCCTCTGAGGAGCTCTCTGTAACCAGCAAGATGTCTGCTTCAGCAGGTAGCATTGTCTGCTCTGAATACCTTGTTTTCACTCCAGATACTTCCATCACCGCTTCAAATGGCTGATGCACAGGATGAGTAGTTGAATATAAAAACGTTGTCGACAATTGGAACACGTAATACAAAAAAATGATAGCATGATATAATTCACATACATGATGATTGCCTAAACAACATGGCATTGCATAATTCACATACATAATGCCTTTGCAACAAGATATCATTGTATAATTCACATATATATTGTCTTGCAACAAGATGGCAATGCATAATTCACATATATGGTAATTAGACACTGAACAGGTGGCATTCACACAAAGCATGTCTAAACTAATCAAATGACATAGCAATGCGAGACACCATACGCATGATATGAGCAACATAACCCTGCCAAGTTAGAGCATACACCTCGGGGGGGGGGGG
>NC_057800.1:44263605-44332158 GCF_018294505.1 Triticum aestivum
CATCTGTCTCTGAATCCTCCTCTGAGGAGCTATCCGTAACCAGCGAGATACGCGCTTCGTCAAATAGCATAGTCTGCTCTAAAGACCTTGTTTTCACTACAGAATTTGCCATCACCGTGTCAAATGGCTGATGCACACGAAGAGCAGTTGAATGTACTAACATTGTTGACAAATGTAATTTGTAACAAAAAAAAGGATGGCCTGATATAATTTACATATTAGATGACTGGCTAAGCAGGATGGCATTGCAAAATTCACATATATGATGCCTGGCTAAACAAGATGGCGTTGCATAATTCACATAAACGATGAATAAACTAAACAGATGGCATTCGCACAAAGGATGTCTAAACTAAGCAGATGACATATTTGATGTATAAAGTAAGCAATGCAAGACACCATATGCATGATATAACCAACATCAGCATGCCAAGTTAGGGTGAAGACCTCAGGGGGTAAATAGGAGTTGTCTTCTCCTTCTGAATCCCCCTCAGAACAGATATCTTCCTCTCGATTACAATCTGAAATGCGTGGAGGGGGGCTGCCTTTGCGCCTACCATGGAGCAACGTCTGCATGAAATTTTATTGCCACGCAAGGCTCGTCTCTTTTGCTCTACATGTTCAGTTCCATTGTTTACAATAACTTTCATGCATAGGAATAAAACATAGTGAAATTATTTAAGGAGTGGATGCAGAAATATAGAGTGATGGTAGCAACCTATGGATAGACCCAAAACCAACAATAGCAGGCAGATAATGGCTTCAGTTAAAAAATACAGATAATGGCTTCTTTACTGTGTGTTTCCCACCCAACATGAAACTCATAGTAGACACCAGAGATTAACTAGATAGTACATAGATACTATTTATTGCGGCCACGATATGTACCCCACAACCATTTAAAAACTCAAGTTTGACCATTAGTTTGGAGCTGGCTCAGAGTCTAATCTGTGAACAGGACGATAAAGTAGCATGTAATATTAAGTGATGCATAATGTAAGCAGACACGAAAGAGTGCGACCTCTCTTGCGACCCGTGTAGTCCTCGAGGTCATCTGCTCGGTTGATGATGGTAATGCAGTTTTCATGGCTGCCGGCAGCGGGGAAGAAGATCTGAGGCCGCGAAAGACAGTCTGGAGGCTGGATCCCGGCTGTGCTGGACCCTTCTATCGCTGGAGCAGCTGAGCTGGGGTGGACGACGGTGCAGCAGGAGCGGGACAAACCACGTAAGAGAAGTAATTCTGTAAGGGCTCGTTTGAATTGGAGGATTCCAACAGTGCATGGATAGGAAATAGACAGGAATAGGATAGGAATGCACGTGCAAAACAAAGAATTTAAAAACACCGGATTTCTGCCAATCTGGGTGTTTGATTCACAACAATTGGAAGATCACAGGATGCAAAGAAGCATGGTGAGATTAAGTCAAACCACAAGAAAATGTACGGTTATAATACTATTATGCTACTATCTCTTAGTCTTGCGCTTCATGAATAGGAATTTGAAAAGGAGGACAAGTGAAAATTAAAATTCCTACGTTTTTTCTTTCAAGGAGACACTAAAGGAACAAAGCCGTGTGCTCAGTGGAGAATATATATAACATGTAGAGTAAAAAAGAGATGCAACAAGTGTACAACCTCTTTGGCGAAGCCATGCCGATCTCAGCGTGATTGGGTTGGCCGGTGAGGATGCTCCGGCTGACTTGGCTATCGGAGGAGGGGAAGAAGATCTTAGGCGTCGTGATATGGAGCCCGAGGTACTGCTCCGCTGTGATGGAGGGTTTCATCGTTGGAGCAGCTCCGGTGAGTTGTACGAAGCTGAGGCTGAAGCAGGACAAGAGAGACAACGTTAACCTGAGTGGAATTCTAATAGCATCTCCAATACATGACGTAAAATACATAACCAAAAAGTGCTAGATGTAAAATACATCAGCCGCTCATCTCTGAACTTAACTGTCGAAACTGAATTTAACTGTCAAAACTGAACTTAACTGTCGAAACTGAACTTAACTATCAAAACTGAATTTTGTTGTCGAAACTGAATTTTGCTGTCAAAACTGACGCACTAGCAAGGTGAGGCTACACGTCGGTCGACTGACTTTTTCCTCTCTGGTCAGTCGATTTCGCATCTGTTGGATATGAAATCAAGAGCCTGCAGTTCATCTTCAACCTCCACCCCCTGAGCCGCCAGCCACCACCGGCCAAACAGCAGCCACCCGCCGCCCGCGGTCGGCGGGGCGCCGCCTCGCCCGCCTCGAAAACACTCCCCACCGCCAGTCCGCCGCCGCCCCAGCCATCCCTCTAGGCCCCCCGTGCCGAGCTTTTTCTCCGGCGATCCCCACGCCACCGCCCCGCCACCGCCGGCGGCCACCGCCCCCACCCTGAACCCTAAGATACATAGTGGGGAACCTCTCCGGCGATCCCCCTCCCCGCTGTAGCTGGTTCTTCCTTCACCCCGGCGAGCCCCCCCACCCCCTGAAAATCGACTGACGCAAAAGTCGATTCAGTCGACTGAAGTGTAGCTAAATCGGAGCAGCATCGCAAGCAAGAGCAAGAGAGAGAGCGGCAGCGCGAGCAAGAGCAGACCAGGTAGGGGACCGAGAGCAAGAGCAGAGCAGCAACATGAGCGAGAGCTAAAGCAGCAGCAGCTCCTACTGATGTGGACGTTACCACCGAGGGAGCAATGCTGTGGAGGAAGTGGCCGGCGACGTCGCCATGGATGGAGCCGCGCCGTGTCGGCTCGAGACCGAGCACCGGCAGCACCGTGAGATCGAATCAAGAAGAAAATGCAGCGATTAGTGTACAACCTCTTTGGTGGCGCCAATTAGGCCGCAGCTTCATCCGAGGAAACGGTGATGATGATGCTCTTCCGGTGGTGCAGGTGAAGACTGCGGTGTGGGAATGGAGGTGGCGCGAAAGACGAGGGGAACATCGGGGAAGCTCCTTGGAGGTGGAGGACGGGGTGACTGAACCGGCGGGACGATGATATCAACGACGGATCCTCATCCGGTATGGTGGATGAGGGACGTTGAGGTGTTGCTGTGGACGACATCATTGGGGAAGAGGCCCCGGTTGGGTGGCGGATGGAGCAGGGTGTGGGGCTTCATCGCGGGTTTTCGCGGCCTCAGTGTACGAATGGGTGGGCGGATGGGATGGCGGTGGGGAACCATGGCTTAGGGACGCGCTTGTCCGAAATGTGGGGTAAGTTACAAAAGTACCCCCACCGATTTGAGGGGGTTCTTTCGGTTCAGGGGTACCACGGGCATTTCGCGTGTCGGGATTTCACAGGAGGTGGGATTTTTCACGCGCATTGTAATTTCGGAATAGCAAGGCACGAGTTGAGATGGAGGGAGTTGTCGGAGCACGACTGAGACAAAGATATATCTTAAATATTTCGGGCTAACAAGGCGCGGGTTGAAATTTCCGGACAAGCCTAATGTGTACTGTACCAAATCAATGCGCACTACAAATGTCATTCAAAACTTTGAATTCATGTTATGTTCAATTAAAATATTTCGCTACATGTATAATGCATGCAACCTACTCAAATGAACATTTTAGTTCATTCCAAACGTATATACTACCGCTTCAATATGAATTAAATTCGAATTTATTTCTCTATTTGAATAAGATCTACAGTAATGATTGTTGTGAAGTCAAAGCATTTGAATTCGTTTCTCTATTTTAATAAGATCTACAATCATCATTATTGTCAAGTTAAACCATCCTTTGTGTATTATCTTCACAGCACACCACATGATTAGTCTCGAGATACATATGAACTATGTGTACTATATGAACTCAAACTCGATTTTTTGAATCCACTTTATGTTGATTTCAAATCACATTACATTTCTAGCTCTAGCTAGATCTTCATAATCTAAACCATGTCTCATATGTATAATGTGTTTATGACATTATGTATGGTGCCCCGCCCCCTACGCCTACAAGTATTTACATGTCAGTTGCAAACACCACACATTACCACAAATTCAACTAAAATGTGAGAATGTTCGATATATAGTATTGTTTAGATTGTTCGATATTTAGTTGTAAGCTGCAAATGCCACACATTATCACAAATTCAAATAAAATGTGCGATTGTTTGATGTATAGTATGGTTTAGAATGTTTGGCATTTAGCTGTGAGTTGCAAACGCCATGCATTATCACATTATGGTATAACATGTGCATAGCACATGTATCACCGCTATATTCATGCATGCATATGTTTAAAACACTATGATCTCCTATTCAAGTATACGAATCCGCTTTCATATCAAATTATGATCTTTGTTAGTCTCTTACACCCGCACAATCCTCTAACCTTTGTAGCTACCACTAACTTTCTCTCGTGCATGCACACGCCCTCCTCGCCCTCCCCCTCCCTCGGCATTCTATCAACCGGGCACATTCATTATTTTCTTTAGGTCGTTCTCCCAGAGTCTCCACAACTCCTTTCTGACACACACCAATCGATAAACCTCTCCAGCGCTGCCTGCCTACAACATACACACACACCTTCAATCTCCTCCTTTATGTGTCCTTGCCTTGTGTCTCTCATACGGTCACACACACATGTAAACTCTCGCCCCTCTTTTCATCGATCTCACAACCGCACACTCATCCCCCTATCTAGCTAGTAGCCGGGCCTCTCTCACCACCTCCTAGCTCCATTCTCTCTGTCTATCCGTCTTGATGGGCCTTATTTGCCTCTAACAAATGGACGTACACCGACCGATCTCTCGCTATACATATAGCTAGCTAGGTCCTTATCACTCGTTTTTACACACGCGTCGATCGATCTACCTCATTAGTTATGTCTCTCCCTTCATCCGACAAACAATAATTGATCTACCGATCTAGTTAGGTTTGCTTACCAAACACATGGTTCTCCTTCATCATCCATGGATGTGTCCTGACAGGTCTATCACGCACAGGCACAAATAGAAACACATCCCCACTCTTATTGTTAAGATTGCAGTTCCACCCTCAGTTTGTCTAGTAGGCCTCTCCCACCATCTTCGAGAAGCAAATACATCACCCATCCAGCACTCTACCCCTCTCCCTCACTCTCCTCTCTCTCTCTCTCTCTCTCTCTCTCTCTCTCTGTCCCATCATATTTCCTGTCCTTCAGTTATGTATGGATGTCGACCGATCTCCCTCAAGACATAGCTGTGTCTCTCTTTCTTAACACATATACAAGTCGTTCTACCTCTATAGTTAGGCCTCTGCCTAACCCACCCCCACCCGCACCCTTCCCCCCCCACACACCGATACATCGAGCGCTCTCGTCATGTCTCCCTGCCACACACAAACTTGACATGTGCCCTCTAACGTTCCGGTAGGTCAGTCGCCCTATATCTTTGACTTGCACACACACACAATTTCGATGGCTCTCTTCATCGATCTCGCACCCACCCACTTGATCCTCTCTTCGACTCTATCGATATCTATGACCCCTCCCTCTCTTCTCGTGGATTGCCCGACACTCTATATATGATATGGATAGGCCTCCATTTCACACACATTTCATGCAAAATTCTGTTTGAGATGTCATTGACACATATTCCCACAAATAATTCACGAAATCAACCCCCACCCCACCCCCACCGCCACCCCAAAACAAAAAACACTCATGAATGCGGTTTGTATCTCTCACACACACCCACGTAGGTGGAGGATGTGCAGGAAGAGAAGAGGTGCACGCATGGAGCACGTACTCCCATCTCTTTCCCAACCACACCCGCGCGGGTACACGGTGGAGCTCATTTCTGTACGAAAAGGCAGCCCACGTGGTAATTTGACACGTGTACTAGTTGTCCACTTGGTGGAGGGAGGATCGTCTACCACGGGTGAACAAACAAATTGCGACTTGATGTGTTATGTTAAAAAAGAGGCGAACCATGTGGGGCCTACCTTAGAGGCAAGGCTCTATACACTGGAGTACTTTTGATGTGTCCCGTCAACTCGCAGAACGAGGAGAAGCTTGCTTAGTACGCCGTCTCCCCCGCCCACGGGTGCGGTGGCTCGCAGGATGAGGTGAAGCTTGCTCCGCCTTACGCCCACTCCCTCGCCCATGCGCGCGGTGGCTCGCAGGATGAGGAGAAAAATTTACTACTCCCTCCATTTACTCATCGTCCCTACTACCTTGGTTATAGAGATTATATCATATTGTTTGGAATATATATGTCCTTCAGTAGATTTCAATATGAACTACTAGTACATACTCCAAACACTGATGTATATAGACGTATTTTAGAGTGTAGATTCACTCATTTTGCTCCGTATGTAGCACTCTCCCTCGCCCCTCGACCCTCTCCCACGTGGTGGATGTGCAGCAATTCATTCGGTCTCATATAGCCAGAACGATATATACTTCACTACCATTATTGCTCGACTTCGCGAAGAGGCGAAGAACCAATCGCAAGGTTAATATTTTGGAGATGCCAAGCACAAGGTTATAGGAGAACGAGTAGTAGGTGCCGCGTCATTTATAAATAAAGTTTTTTCCTTCAGTGGCACGTACGCAATATGATAGGTGCATATGGAGAGAAAAGGAAACCGCTCCACTATATACATAGTCAGGACGGGCCAGCCTACACGGTTGCTTGCTGGGGTTGCTCTCTTCACACTCTCTCGCACAAAACGACTGTGGCCACATCTCTAACATCCCGGCGGATCACGTCCGCCGGGGGATGGGGTGGATGCTTAGTGTAGATGCGGTCGCTGTTGCCGACGGCGAAAACCCACTGTCGGCACGTCCCGATCAGGGGTCCCCGCCGTTCTCTCTCACAAAGCCGGTGAGGTTGCCTTCGTCCCTTGCTCACTATTGCAACGTGGGCAGCTGCCACCTCCCGCCACCCTCCACAAGGTTGAGCTACGTCCCTCAGGTACAACTCCCTTTATAGTCGGCTTGTACCACTGCTCCAGCTGCCCACATCACTCCATGTGGATATTTCTCTACTTCTTTGCCCCGCACATACCTCTACTGGCTTCTATGTACTGTATTTGTGATGAGTTTATGTCTCATCAACTAGTCCCAATAATCTTATTCTAATCATGCTTCTTCAATTTTTTGCCACAGGGATGCTCATCTTGATTTTGGTGAAACTGCACAAAATGATACGATGGTCAAAAGGTTGCAAACTTCATTTATTAGGAAGCTCGAACGTTGCCAGCAAATTCAAGCCTGGTTAGGGTTCACAGTTCAAGGGCTAGGGACTGCATGGATCGTTTTTTCTTTAGCTGCCTCTGTTCCAAAATAAGTGTCAACTTTAGTAGTAGTACACCTTTGTACTAAAGTTTGCACAAAGTTGATACACTTATTTTGGAACGGGGGGGAGTCATATTTGCTATGATCTGTCAATCATTGAGATGCAATAGCAGGCATGTTAGTCTCCTTTGTATTTGATAAAATGTTGCAACGGGCAACCTTGGAAGCAAGATACATGTAACAGAAGCTAGAATTCTCTATCCTCTCCTTGAGCCACATCATCAAAATTAATGTAGCCGTTAGATGAACTAAATCAGTCCATAATAGCCGTCTGATCTAGACATTGAGAGGCTCTGCACTAAGCCACATGCAAGCATGCAGAAATACTGTGGCATGCATGTGAGTGGGTTTTAAATCACATCAACATGTCTGCATGCAAGCATGCACCGGTAGCATGCATGTAAGTGAGCTTTTAAGTCCCATTAATATGTCAAAAAGAAAAATATAATCCCATTATGCAGTAGGAGTTGGCTGATCTTTTTTCCTTATGTGGGATGATCTAAATGATGATGGGAGTTTATTTAGTTTGGCTACCACATTTGTCATGCAGTTATAGAGTTTTTTTAGTTCTATGAAATCGGTAATTTTGCGCAGAGAGACATACGGCTGTTCCACGGCAATGCACGGGGACTCATCTAGTATTTAAGAACGGAGGGAGTACTATGTAAAGAGTTAGGTGTCGCACGGTGTCCAGAAAATATGGTGATAGTGTGAGGTGGGCCATGTAATCAATGAGCCTGCGTGTTTTCACTGCTGTTGCACTCCTCCACTATAAGAATGGAGAAAATTGTAATCTCTACAAAGCGTGGGACATCCAGCAGTCCTACCACCGCAGTAATAAACACCAATGAGCCGTCAAATCACATAGACCCAACAGTAAGTTGGACGGACGAAGCAACCATCACTCTTGCGCCAGTGAGAGGTCATGTCCGCTCTTCCCGGGCATGAATGCGGCACCGATTCTTTGGAGCGGCGCTGACCGTTCTGGGTGGGAAGCGCGCGCAGGCGATGGAGGGGCTTTGGGTGGGCCAGGCTGGTCAGGAGCGGGCGTGTTAGCTGTCCGCATGTCCCTACCGGACACGCCCGGAAATGAGAGGGTGCACCGACTCTCGCGGCTAAAATCGTACACTACACGCCATCTCTCTGTAGGAGTAGGTCGATCTGTCGCTCTCTCTAAGACACACATGCTGTTAAACACACACACACACACACGCACACGCACGCACCTTGGTCCCGTTGCACCTTCTAACGTGACTTATTACAACTAGACGGAGGGAGTAGTAAGTATATGAGATATGGTGCCACACTGACTTAGGTCGAATAGAAGTGCCCAAAATTGTGTGCATGTTATAGTAATAAGGATTCACTTAAAATAGTACGTGAGCGAACAGAGGGATCAATTGGACAGTGTTCCCGAGCAGTAGCGAGATGTGTGAGGTAAGATACACCACCGGCGCTTTTAATTTTTCTTATTAATTTGTTTGTTTCACCCTCTGACTGGTGGGACCGAACGTACTACATGGAGAGAGGTAAGGTGACTAAGGCTGCATTATTTCTGCACCACTGTGGATACTCTTACCACCAAAGCCACATCACACGATTATGATTGAAATCCCAATGACTCCCCCACACACACAAAAAAAACACGACATGCTTGTCACACGAATGCAGGAATGTATAAAAGGTTATTTTCCTCTCGTTGAACGTAACGGGAGGGTTGTGTAGCTGGTTAGCCTATTCGCTCATCAAACTTGAGGTCTCGGGTTCGATAACTACATTTGAGCATAATTTGTGCCAGGAGGATTCTTTGACTGGTCAAAATGGATGGACACAGAGCTATACGATCTTGTAGTGACCGTATAATCACCTCATCACGTATAAGCTGCAGCCTCGGTGCTTGTTTTCTAGGGTTTGCACGCTTCACACACACTCTCTCCCCAGTATATATATACACGCTGGAGCCTCAGCGCTTGTAGTTGCTCTCTTCACACTCTCTCGCCCTCTCCAGATCTAAACATGACTTCGTTAGCCTCTCTCTCCCCTCACTGCTGCTCAAAGAGCCGGCAGGATCCGTCCACCGGGAAGGGAAGGAGGCTTAACGCTGTCACCATCGGCGAGGGAGGGAATCCACTACAGGCGCAACTGTTCACTTTCACCCAGCGGCGGCGCGGGAGGGCCTCCGACCCCTTCTTCTTCGCTGCCGTCCCGTCGCCCACCGAACCACGCCCCAAGAACCTTAAGGTATAATTTACTTACTCCACATGCATTGCTCTAGCTTCCTGTATACCATGAATCCAGGACGTGGTTCAAAGAGGAAAGGAGTGGGAAAAGTTGTATATAGCATGAATCTAGGACGTGGTTCAAAGAGGAAAGGAAGGGGTAAAGTTGTATAGAACGAATCTAGGATGTGGTTCAAAGAGGAAAGGAATGGGGGAAGTAGTGGGGAAAGTTTTATCGCACACATCTGTAATGAACTGATCTTTTGTTTTGGGGGACAAGGCTGTAGAGTTTGAGCAGGACTAGATTTGTTGCGCTCACATAGGGAAAGGTGTCTAAAGATAACAAAACTGGGACCAACACAAATATGCTCCTTGGTTGTTTGTTCTTTGTTTCAACAGACTCTGCATGACCACAATACATCGGTAGATGCACATGGTGCTGGTGCGTCCACTGTCCCGTGCAAATCATTAGTTGTTGTTAATCTAAGGCCTTGTTTGGTTAAAAACTCCCTAGTCCCTACCTTCTTGGTTCCAGGGACTAAACATGGACTAGAGGTTATTAAATGACATGCTAAAAGACCAAGTTACCCCTAGTAATGAACTAATAGAGACAAGGTGCGATGCGTGGCAGGGGCAACTGTTGGAAAAAGTCCCAAAAAGACTCCCTCGGGGTCTTCTTTCTTTAGTCCCAAATGCCCACCTTTAGTCCCTAAAAGTCCCTTCTGTTTGGTTTAGATGGGACTGACATGGAGTTTTTTTAGTCCCTACACCAAAATGTCCCTGTAAACAAACACCCTCTAATAATGCCGCTGGAAAAAATTGATGCAATGCCACAGTTAAAAGAAAATTACATGTTTAACGAATTTTATTGTTAATATAATCTCTATGTTAATATTAATCAATGCCACCATTTGAGAAATGCTACTGTCTTGCTTTATTTCCCATTTAGATAAGGTAGATGCTTCTTTTTGTTGGCTTCTGTGTCATCCATCGTTATTGACCACTAGTTGTTTCCTTTGCACCTCTGTGTAAACAGGGTTATCTACTTCACCTCGTTGCCATTGTGACCTTTTGTTGCACTGCACAAAACACTTTTGTTTTAAGAGTGTTTTGTGCAGTTCAACCAAAATGTCACACCGACAACGTTGCTTGATTGCTTGATCTTAGTGGAACTGCACAAGAGGAGATCTTACTTCCTATCCGTGTTGGCAAATTTGGTTCAGATCTTCTTCTTGTGAGTTGTTTGAATTCCGCATCATGAGAGGTCCGTACTAGCCTTCTTTCACATGATTCTGCAGTGTGCTTTCATATGTTGTGCTACTTGTACGATAATGTTGCTTGATTTTAGTGAACTGCACAAATGGAGACAAGACTTCCAATCTGTATGTGCACCGTAATATCCCATTGAGGTAAGATAAGGATATTTCACAACTGTTGGCCTGTATTTTGCCACTTCCATTAGAAAATTAAGTTTAGTACTATACTTGTGCTCCCTAATTGACATGCCAAATCTTACATTGAAGGCGAAGCTTGTCTGTTATTGAACCAAGTGATGAAGGGGAAGAACAAGCGGAAGAAAAAACAAAAATCAACTCCCGGTGCTGTAATGAAGCACTGGAACTGTGATGACACAAGTAATGATATAGTTTTGCATCTTAATTTATTGCTATGGCTGGAAAGAGCAATTGTTTTGCCACTGATTTGATGCCACTCTTAATGTAATGCGTAATTATCTCTACTTGTGCAAACAGTTATCTTCTTTGAAGATACCATATATTTTAGTGGAACAACACAAGAAGATGTTGGAAACATTAAACTAATCAATGAGTATATGGTAAGCATGGCCACCACCGTAGATAGCAACAGATGTTTCTGGAGAAGTGCTTCATCTGTATGCTCTACACAATAAGCCTCCTGACAAAGGTTGGTACTCGCCCACTGATTTCATCCATATGATTTGAGCTTTGTCATCTCTATTGGTGTTGTGCTACTTTTTAGATACTGTCATGAAAAAGTAGTATTGTCCTTGAGAAGTGCTTCATCTGAGCTGTTTTAAATATTTCCTTTCCTTTTTTTCGAGCAAACAGGGATGCTAGCATTTAGTTGTCCTCTTGTCTTTGCACAACAGGATCATCTTCCTCTGAAGAAGAATATGGACTACGTGAAGTGACTAGTTCCGATTATGCCAGTATGAAGAAGCCCTATCTATCTTCTCATCAGAAGGAGCAGTTGAAGGATGGTTACATTACTCCCCACAAGACCAAACTAACTTCAGCTTAGAAGGACTGACAAATCTCCATTTTTTTGCTGTGATGTACGAGTACAATGTTGTTTGATACGTCTCCAACGTATCTATAATTTTTGATTGCTCCATGCTACTTTATCTACTATTTTAGGCAATACTGGGCTTTATTATCCACTTTTATATTATTTTTGGGACTAACCTATTAACCGGAGGCCCAGCCCAGATTTGCTGTTTTATGCCTATTTCAGTATTTCGAAGAAAAGGAATATCAGACGGAGTCAAAACGGAACGAAATCAACTGGAGAAGTTATTTTTGGAAGGAAACCCACCTGATGGACTTGGACCCCATGTCAGAAGAGCCACGAGGCGGTCACGAGGGTGGAGGGCGCGCCCCCCTGCCTCGTGGGACCCCCGTAGCTCCATCGACGTTCTCCTTTCACCCATATATACCGTCGTACCCTAAAACTTCCAGAACAGAAGATAGATCGGGAGTTCCGCCGCCGCAAGCCTCCAGAACCACGAAAAACCAATCGGGACCCCTTTCCGGTACCCTGCTGTAGGGGGGATCCATCTCCGGTGTCCATCTTCATCATCCCGGCGCTCTCCATGACGAGGAGGGAGTAGTTCACCCTCGGGGCTGAGGGTATGTACTAGTAGCTATGTGTTTGATCTCTCTCTCTCTCGTGTTCTTGAGGTGATACGATCTTGATGTATCGCGAGCTTTGCTATTATAGTTGGATCTTATGTTTCTTCCCCCCTCTTCTCTCTTGTAATGGATTGAGATTCCCCTTTGAAGTTATGTTATCGGATTGAGTCTTTAAAGATTTGAGAACACTTGATGTATGTCTTGGTGATCAACTTGCGGGTTTCGTGACATTGGGAACCTATGCATAGGGGTTGGCACACGTTTTCGTCGTGATTCTCCGGTAGAAACTTTGGGGCACTCTTTGTAGCACTTTTATGTTGGTTGGATGAATCTGAGATTGTGTGATGCATATCGTATAATCATGCCCACGGATACTTGAGGTGACAATGGAGTATCTAGGTGACATTAGGGTTTTGGTTGATTTGTATCTTAAGGTGTTATTCTAGTAAAAACTCTAGGGCTGTTTGTGACACTTATAGGAATAACCCAACGGATTGATTTGAAAGAATAACTTTGAGGTGGTTTAGTACCCTACCATAATCTCTACGTTTGTTCTCCGCTATTAGTGGCTTCGGAGTGACTCTTTGTTGCATGTTGAGGGCTTGTTATATGATCTATCTATGTTATTATTGTTGAGAGAACTTGCACTAGTGAAAGTATGAACCCTAGGCCTTGTTTCCTACCATTGCAATACCGTTTACGCTCACTTTTACCACTTGTTACCTTGCTGTTTTTATATTTTCAGTTTACAAAAACCCATATCTACCATCCATATTGCACTTGTATCACCATCTCTTCGCCGAACTAGTGCACCTATACAATTTGCCATTGTATTGGGTGTGTTGGGGACACAAGAGACTTTTTGTTATTTGGTTGCAGGTTTGTTTGAGAGAGACCATCTTCCTCCTACACCTCTCACGGATTGATAAACCTTAGGTCATCCACTTGAGGGAAATTAGCTACTGTCCTACAAACCTGTGCACTTGCAGGTCCAACAACGTCTATAAGAAGAAGGTTGTGTAGTAGAAATCATTGTTCTAGGATTCTTTCTGGTGAGTACCATTTTTCTAAAAGTGTGCTCTACATGGACCATGTAGGTGCCTGTTTAAACTGTCAATTCATAGTACAGTTTGCTTTATACTAATCACTTTTTTTGTATTTGTGCAAACAGGGGTGCTCAACTTGATTTCAGTGGGAACTGCACAAAATGTTCATGAATACATCGAATCATTCATTTCCACCATAAGAAAGGAGGTGCCGATAAGTTCAAGGCGTTGCAACATATAAGGGCGAAATCCAAGCTACACGTGAATTTGGTTGATTTTGGTGGAACTGCACAAAAAGAACAGCTGGTTTATTTAGTACGAGGTGCCATGTGAATGCCCGAACTGATGGCAAACCATGCCCATTCCACAATCGTAGGCATTTGATATTTTGGAATGGGACAACCTTGTCAAATTTAGCTCATTGATTTTAGCAAGACATGCGTTTGCTATTTTCGAATGGGACGCCCTTTGCTGTCAGCAGCGTCGATCAATTTTTTCTTTATTCTTTAGTTGTGAAGTAAATATTGCCTCTGACATGTGAGTCGCTGAGATGCATCATCATCAATTGTTTTGAATGTTCTCTATGAACCCTGTGTGTTTGATTGCAATGTACAGAAACGCTAAAAAGCTGCTCAAACTCTTTGTACTCCTTCTGTTCCTTTTTACTTCGCACATTGTGAAAGTGCATACTTTTTTCTATAAGATTGGTCAAAGTAGAGATACTTTGAATGCAGACAAAACTTGTATGCAGACTAGAAAGGGCCGGAGGGGCTACATGTGAAACTGCTGCAAACGAGGTGATCACCCTGGGAATAATGCTAGTACGTATTGTTTTGCATGTTCATCCAATGCCAGTGATACAGGAATTCGAACTAATCGAAATAAATTCATTCATACATGGTCGGATTTCATATAAACATGTCGGGCTTCATTACATTTCATACATTCTTCAACTAAAAAGGGGTTCGCTGGAGGTATAATTAATTAACCGAAGCTACCTACCTGTGTCCCGCTGAGCCGAACAGAAGCTTCAGTGACTTAACTACAGGTGCAGTTGCATAACCGACATGTGGCATGTTGGGCCCACGTGTCAGTCAGCCAACTGCACCAGCAGTTAAGTAGAAGCAGTGTTCTTCTCCAACGGAGCTCTCCGACTCCACGTCGCCGCCAAGAAGCTAACCGGCCGTCAATGGTCAACCCGCCTAGCTTGGCTTCAACCGGAGGGTAGCAGCGGTGGCCTTACTTGGACCCGAGCGGCAGCGACCTACCGTGTTCTACTCTTCCTCGTTTTCTGTGTGGCGCGGCCTTGTTGGCAGCGGGGCGGAACCTCGGCGGAGCCGGCGATGTCCTCTGTCTCGTTGCCGGCGGGCGGCACCTCGGCGGAGCGGCAGAAATCCTCCCCCTCGTTGCTGGCAGGGTGGGGCCTCGGCTAAGCCGACGATGTCCTCTGCCTCGTTGTTGGTGGGGCGGGGCCTCGGCGGAGCTGGCGGTGTCCTCTGCCTCATTGTTGGCACCGCGGGGCCTCGATGGAGCAGGGCCTCGTCGACGCCAGTGGAGCGGGCACTCGTCAGAGCCGGCATTGTCCTCTGCCTCGTCCTCGGTCACGCCAAACAGCACGCCGCCTGCTTCATCGCCCTCTTTGTAGGCAGCCGCAGCCTCGGCCACCCGCATGCGGTACCGCCAGCGCTCGAGGCGGCCCTCGCGGGCGGAGCGGTACGAGTTGTGCAGCGCCTCCTGCTCCGCCCGCTCCGCGGCGATCTGCTCCTCCGCCTGCAGGTGCTCCTAGAGGAGATGGTGATTATAGGCGGCGTCGGCCTGCGCCTCCCGGAACTGCTCCTCACGCATCTGCCTCACCGTGTCCATGAGCCTCGCCGATGGTCATGGTGCAATGCACCGGCGAGGATGGCGCAGAGGAGGGGGTTGGCGCCGGATCATCGACTACCATGTTCTCCATTGGGACGTCCTCGTCCTCCAGCTGCCTGCCAGCCAGCCGGTCGGCAGCAATGGCTGCCATCTCCTTGTGGTCCGTCGTCCGCCCGTCCCAAAGAGCGCTGGAGTGCGAGGAAGCCATGGTGGGCAGTAGTGGTGTGGACAGGAGAAAGGGAACATATGCGGATGACTGCGGCTATGGCCGGCACATCAGTTTATATAGCAATGGTGGGCGGCGGAGGGACGGACGTGTGGCGCCGGAGTAGCCGCCTCAGCAACCGCGTATCATTAATGTGGACGGCAGATGGACAGACGGACGGCACTTGTGTCGTTTGAAGGTGGAGCAATCGCCTGCACCGGGAAGCGGGGCGGGCGGCGCCGACTGTTTCGGGCGGAAAGCGCGCGTGGGCGAGGAGATGACTTTACTTGGAGAGGATGACAATGGGGACCCACCAGGGCCATAGCCTCACGTACGCAAGTGCCTCCTTATTATACATATATATATAACTATAATTTTTTTTTGCTTCCTCCTGGTTTCCTGACATCATGGTCCCACACCATTGTCAACCTATGTAGTCAATAAACGAGAGAATTGCACAAGAAGCGGCAGACAGCTGGGATCAAGCAGCTCGAGCAGTATTTGTGTTTTTGAGGTGTGAGCACTGCAGAGTTTTTTGATGTTTAGCCCAGATATTATTTTTCTCCTCTGAACAACAGCGAAAACATTGCTGCAGGTATTAACTGGGCGGGCTGTGGCCCGTCCAGCCCAGGCCAGATATCCATCCCAGATATTAATTTTTTTCAAGCTGAAAATGGCTAGCCCAGCTATAGTTCTTTTTAGGAATACTCATGCAAGGTCAAGTTGTCATTCTCCGCCCCGCTGGGCTGCAAATCTTTCCTAGGAGGGATGCATTAGGCTTAACAAGAAAATGGGCTTTAAGAAATAATAAATGGGATGTAATCATAAAAACTAGGCAGTAACTATAAAAAAATGCACCAAACACGTAATTTCTTTATAAATATTATTTTTGGATATTGAAAATTTTAATTTCGTTAATTGTTGCGAGCGCAATGTTTTGCTGGATTTTTACGTAATATAAATTTATATTGAAATTGTATTTAATCTGACTAGAAATTTTGGGATAAAAATATTTCGGATTCCATCAAAATGTGGGAAGTTTTGTTGAATTCTGTTTTGAACGGTTGGTTGAAATGGGTTGTACTTTTAACAAAGTGTAAATGGGTTGTAGTAAATTCCATTATAATTCAAAAATGGGCTGCACATTCTTACAAATCTCAAATGGGCTATAAGTTGTCTGCCACACACTTGTGGCCTTACTAAGTTGACGCGTCCCCTAAAAAAGAGAGTTGATGCGAATGCAAGACTTTGTCAACTTATAGTCAACACACGATTCTAGCAGCAGTTGCTGTTCGATGTCCATCGAACGGATGCTGTGCTTCTTCTTCAATCTCGGATATTCTAGCTTCACCCGCACAAAAAAATGATTCCTCCCCCTGACATCTGGGGCGCACCGTTTCGGAAGTTGACCTATGGGCCTACTAAGTTGACGTACCAAGGGCTTTGTCAACTTAGTCAATATAAATGATTCTAGCTGCAGTGACCGTACGATGTCCATCCAACGACCGTCGTGCTTCTTCAACCTCTGGTCTTCTTGCTCCAGCCGCCCAAAGCAACGCCGGTCGTGCCACCTGCTCCTGCCTCTCGTGGCCGGCTGTGCTGCCGCGGAGGCCTCACGGCCCCCTACTACTCCCACCCCTGGCCAGGCCATCCCTCCACTCACCCACACCCCCTATTATTCTGCGGCGACGACAGCCTCACACCGCAGCCGAACCAGTGAACCCTCGTACTCCTCTCCGCGTGGGCATCCACTGCCGCGTCTTCCCCATCTCCGCGTCGTCCCCTTCCTAGGCCTCGCTGTCGTCCACCGCCGTGGTGCTCTCGGCGCGGTGTGGTCAACATGGTCAAGAAACGACTTCCATCGGACGTGGATTGTACGTGGAGAGGCTGACAGCTGGGTCCACGGCCGCAGCAAGGAAGTGCCTCCTTATTACACGGAAAATAATGATTCCTCCACCTGACAGCTGGGACCCACTAGACGGGCCACTGTATTTCACAGAAAAATAGTTTCCCCCTGACTGCTGGGACCCACCAGCTACATCTTCGCATGCAAGGAAGTGCGTCCGGGCAAAAAAAAAACGATTCCCCCCTGACTGCTGGGACCCACCAGCTACACCTTCACATGCAAGGAAGTGCGTCCGGGCAAAAAAATGATTCGCCTCCTGACTACTGGGACCCACCAGCTACATTTTTGCATGCAAGGAAGTGCGTCCGAAAAAAACGATTCGCCCCCTGACTGCTGGGACCCACAAGTTACATCTCCGCATGTAAGGAAGTGCCTGACAGTCGGGACCCACCTGGTCGAAGCGTACGTAGCGTTGTCATACTAGTCGCGAACGTGTATGTACATACTAGTGGATGTAGAGGCGCGCACGTGTCGTAGTAGAGGCGCGCACGTGTCGTAGTAGAGGTGCGTACGTGTCGTAGTAGAGGCGCGCATGTAGCATGTACACATACGTACAGTGGCCAGTGTGCAAGAAAGAAAATACGGCCACATATGTGTACATACGGGCGGGGTCTCAAACGCCTACTCGCGCATACGTACGGCCAGGGCTCGTGTACATGGCTGGGTACGAACAGAGAAACATCATTGTTGTCGTGTTCATGGGGAGCCAACCAGCTGGGTCGGAATGGAATGCGTCATCGTGTTCATCAGGAGGGCTTGGACGGAATAGGCGATGGAAACGAGGCCTGGCGTACCGCAGAACGGAGGAAACGGCCTTGTGTTCGACCGGCCACGTTCAAAACAGGATCCTGTTCATCGGGAGGGGTCTGGCGTACTGCAAAACAGAGTATACTGACCTCCGACGGTCGAAACGGGGGTCCTGTTGATCGGGAGGGGTGTGGCGTACCGCAAAACGGACGAAACGAACTTGTGTTGGAGCGCCACGGTCAAAACGGGGGTCCTGTTCATTGGGAGGGGTGTGGCGTACCGCAAAACAGGACTCCACGGGATGTTGTTCATCTCCACCGTTGACCTCCTCCAGCCTCCATGGGCTCCTGTTCATCCAGCCTCCACCGCGCGCTACTCCACCGGCTACTGTTCAACCACCCCTCCACGGGCACGCCTCCACCGTCTACTGTTCATCCAACCCTCCACTCCACGGGATCCTGTTCATCCAGCCCCAACTGGCTCGATCAATCGGGGTCCTGTTCATCCAGAGGCAACGCCACCGTTCACTGTTCATCCAACTCCCCCCTTGCAACGCTAGCTGTTCATCCAGAGAGGCAGCATCGATCGGCTTCAGTTAGCAGTAGTAGTGAAGGAATCGCTCGATCGGTTTCAATTAACAGCAATCGATCGATCGCTCGGGTTCAGTAATGCGTAGCCTGCAGTGCCATCGCTCGGGTTCAGTTAGAGCCAACGCCTCGCACACACGCGCGTACGTGTATGAGTGAAACACGCATCGCTCGGCCCCCGACCACCCACCGTAATCGGGAACTCCCCAAAATTTTCCTCGCCCTCGCTTCTACCATGGTTTTTTCCGTGATGGACGACCCAAAGAATGTGCTGCAGCTGCGTCTCTGGCCTGCCCAGGACGAAAAGCCCATTTTCTGTCATGATTTTTTGTGACAGAAGTAGGAGCCCACCACAGCTATGATGATACTGGGTTTTGTCACAATTATCGTCATAGAAGTGTCATAAGTATGACAGAAAAAAATTTCGTTCGGCCCAAAATGTCATGGATGTGTCTTTTTTTGTAGTACGGGTTTCCGCTCAACAATGCGCCCCTCTTCCCCAAGAGTTCGTGGCGGCGGAGCCGGCCATGAGGGGAAGGGGGAGGGGGCGAGGCCGAGGTCGCCGTGGCGCTCGGGGAAGAGGAGGGCGGGGCGGCGCACCGGCTTCGCCTCCGCCGGCGGTCCCTCCCCCAATGGAGGGCCACGTCGGGGACCGGCCTCGCGAATTCTTCATCAGGCTGCGCCAGCCAGCGTGTCGTCGTCTTCGTCTCCCTACTCCATTTGCTCGAGAGATGGAGCTCGACCAGCCACAGGCTCTGAGACTGCATATGAGCGGCTGCAGGAATAGCGGCACATGGGCTGACGTTGATTTCCCGGCCCCTCATGTCATGTATCTCCGTCGCGGATGGAAGACCTTCGCTCACATCCATAGCCTTACAGCGGGCTCGTTCTCTATTTCAAACTAATGGAGAACGGCCTGCTCTCCGTCCAGGTATTTGGAGACTTCGGGACACGCCTAAAGTGCTGCGTGAGAGCTCCTCTGATGACGAAGACTCTTCCTCGAGCGAGAGTGACGAGGAGGACAGCGACAGCAACGATGAGGGTAGCAGGCGGGAGGATGACGAGTCCGACTAGGCGTTGGACCCGCCGTCCCCGGGCGGTGCCGGTAGCAGCAGCATCTGCACCGGGCCCCTTCTCCTGGTGGGGCCGGCTCCTTGAACTTCTCGGGGTCGCCTCCTTGGGCGGCTGGCATGGGAACACCGGAGAAGGTGAAGAAGGCGGGTGGCGGGCCGTCAAGTCGGGGTACGATGGCACTCGCCGCCTTCGTAGCATATTGGCGGACCGCTGCCTCATCTTCCAGCTCTTCTCCCGGCACCATCATCACCAGCCCTCTCGTAGGCGGCCGCCGATATGTTCTCTTGGCGCCTTCTGCTGCTCGTACCTCGCCGAGGCGCTCCTTTTGCCCTCTTGCCTTCTTGTTCTGTTTCCTGAGGAGAGGGACAAGAAAGGGATTACGGGCACCTTATCTCTTTTTAGTTTGTAAGCCTACGGGCCTTTAGTTGAATTTAAAACTTGTAATCCCCTTGCTCATGTTCACATTCCATACAAACTGTACCTATATGGGACGTATTAATGAAAAAAGGTGCTTGCCAGGCTTTCTGTGTGTGAGTGAAGCCCATACCAAGGAACGAATCCTTGTTATTTTTAATATAAACATTTTCGCCCGGCAACAGGCCTTGCCGCCCCCTTACTTCATTCGACCATACTCACGCTCTTGGCGGAGATAGGGGTGAAGTAGGGTTAGGCCCTATGCTTGCTTCCTTGCCATCGCGGCTACAACCAGACTCCAACCCAAGAGATAATTCTTGGGTACATGAATAGGGGAGTACGGTAGCCTAGGAATAAAACGAGGCTTCATACGCCCCAGTTTCATACAGAAATGCAAAACAGGGGAAGAAGGACTTATCTGAATCTGCCCGCCGGCAACCTTTGCTTGCCGTGGGTGGACCCTTGTGTCTTCAGCCCCCAGCAACCTTGGCTTGCCGGGGCCGGAGCGCCGGCTCGTTCTCTTTCTTCCATTTAGCTCAGCGGAAGTGCTCATGTTTCCTGCGAACCAAAGAAGATAGAAAGGAATAGAGAGACGCACACTCGACCTTTATGCTAGGGGTTAGTCGCCGCTAAGCACTATCAACCCTAACCGAGGGGGAGACTCAACCTAGCATGCATGCTATAACTTAGGGTGACAGCGCTTCGTTTATTTATGCTCAGGGTCTGCGCCTGGCTTTGTACAAAGGGTTACATGCCTTGCCGGCAAGGCCTGTACAAAAGGTGGCTTGCCGGGGGGGGGGCGGCAACCGCACCTTATGGGTAAAACTTACGAAGATGCTCGACGTTCTAGGAGTTACTCACTCGAACGGCATCTTCGATCTCTAGGCGGACTGCGCCGGGCCTGGTGACTCGTATTACCCGATAAGGGCCTTCCCACTTCGGCGTCAACTTGTTGGAATTCTTGGACGATTGAATGCACCGAAGGACAAGGTCGCCTTCCTCAAAGCTTCGAGCATGAACCTTGCGGCTATGGTAGCGGCGCAAGGCTTGCTGGTAGCGCGCTGCTCTCACAGCCGCTCGAAGACGATCTTCCTCAAGGAGCGTCGCGTCATCTTGCCGCAATCGCTCTTGCTCAAGCTCGTCATAAGCGAGCACTCGAGTTGACCCGTATATGAGTTCCGTGGGGAGAACTGCCTCTGCCCCAAATAACAGGGAAAAGGGTGTCTAGTCGGTGGCTTGATTTGGCGTTGTTCTGATCGACCAAAGAACCATCGGCAACTCATCAATCCAGCGCCTTCCGCTTTTGTGCAGCCTGTCAAAAATATTTGTCCTTAGGCCTCACAGTACTTCAGCATTAGCCCTCTCCACTTGGCCGTTGCTCCATGGGTGTGCCACAAAAGCGAAACAGACATTGTTGCCGAGGTCTTCGATGTATTGCATGAAGGTATGGCTTGTGAACTGCGTGCCGTTGTCGGTGATGACTCTGTTTGGTACACCAAAACGGCAAACTAGCCCCTTGAAGAATTTGACGGCTGACTGCACTGTCACCTTCCTCACTGCTTCCACCTCTGGCCACTTTGTGAACTTGTCGATTGCAACGTACAAGTACTCAAAGCCCCCGACAACGCGGGGGAAAGGGCCCAGTATGTCGAGCCCCCAGACCGAGAATGGCCAGGAGAGAGGGATTGTTTGAAGGGCTTGAGCTGGCTGATGAAGCTTCTTCGAATGTAACTAACACGCTTCACACTTGGTTACTAGTGTCGTTGCATCCTGGAGGGCAGTGGGCCAGAAGAAACCTTGCCGAAAAGCCTTGCCGGCAAGGGCCCTCGACCCTATGTGGGAGCCACATATGCCTCCATGTATCTCTACCAACAGCTCCAGTCCTTCCTCCCAGGGAATGCACTTCAATTTCACACCATTTGGCCTTTTTTTGTACAGAACGTTGTCAACGAACTGGTACATGGCAGACCGATGAGCTACTTTCTCTGCTTCTTCCTGCTCCTCAGGAAGCTTCCCTGTTTGGAGGAAACGGACAGTATGTTGCACCCATGCTGGAGCCTGGGGATCGACGGCAAGGACTGAAGGCATCTCTTCTGCCAAGGGAGCGTCTGTCTCTACGGCCAGGGCTTGACGCCCTGCCGGAGTTGGTTGCCCCACGGCAAGCTCAGTGTCCACGGCAACATCTTCGCTAGCGGCTCCAGGGAGCTCGATGGGAAATTACTTGCCGGGGCCTGATTTCCTCTGCTTGTTCTGCTTTGTTGATGGTTCAATGGATGGTTTAGTTAACTGGAGCACAAAAGTACCTGGTTCCACAGGTAGTTTGAGGGAAGCGCGCTTGGACATGTAGTCGGCGATGTCGTTCTCCACTTGGGGGACATGCTCCGCCTGTATCCCGTCAAAACGCTCCTCTAGTTTCCTCACCTCATCTACGTAGGCTTCTATCAACGGGCTTTGATAATCCTTATTGATTTGTCTGACGACGAGCTGTGAATCACCCCTGACAACGAGCTTCTTGAGCCCGAGGTCTGCCGTGATCCTGAGACCGGCAAGCAACCCCTCATATTCAGCAGTGTTGTTCGTCGACATCTCCCTGGGAATGTGCATCTGGATTACATACTTGAGGTGCTCTCCGGTGGGTGCGATGAGCAGCACACCGGCACCGACGCCTTGCAGTGAGAAAGCCCCATCAAAGTACATAAACCAGTTGCGACTTGTTTCGTTGCCGGGAAGAGCGGTGTCCTGGACTTCTTTGTCGGGTGTCGAGGTCCATTCTGCAATGAACTCCGCCAAGACCCTGCTCTAGATTGTCGAGGTGCTTTCGAACTTCAAACCAAAACTCGACAGCTCCAAGGCCCATTCCACAATCCTTCCCATTGCATCTGGGTTATGCAGTATCCGTTGCAACGGGAGGCGGGTGACGACAGTGACCTCGTGCGCTTGGAAGTAATGATGCAGCTTCCTTGAGGCCATAAGAAGGCCGAAGAGCAATTTCTGCACACCGGAGTACCTTGACCTAGCCCCCTGCAAGAGGGAGCTGACAAAGTAAACCGGGTGCTGCATCATCTTCTTCTTATGCACCACTTCACCTGGTTGTGTGGGCCCTGTCTCGTTGGTGTCAGACCTTGCCGGGGGGCCAGCCTTGCCGGGACCAGGCCCTGCCGGGGGGAGCTCTGGCTCGCCATCCGTCAATCCTGTCGTTGCCGCTGCCCCTTTGCCGACCTCCCTCTATGCTACTAGTGCGGCGCTAACCACTTGATTCATCTCCACTAAATATAGCAGCAGCGGCTCTTGTGGCTTAGGCACAACCAGTATTGGTGTGGAAGAGAGGTATTTCTTTAAATCCTGCAGCGCTGCCTCGGCCTCTGGGGTCCACTCCATTGGGACTGCCTTTTTCAAGATTTTGAAAAAGGGAAGGGCACCCTCAGCGGACTTGGAGATGAATCTGCTCATGGTGGCGACACAGCCAGTGAGCCGATGCACATCCTTGATTTGCTTAGGTGCCTCAATCTGCTTAGGTGCCTCAATCTGCTCAATGGCCTTAATCTTGTCCGGGTTCGCCTCAATCCCACGCGGTGACACAAAGAACCCGAGAAGCTTGCCGGACGGGACACCGAAGACACACTTCTCATGGTTCAGCTTGAGGTTGATCTTGCGCAGGTTTACAAACGTTTCTTCTAGGTCTAGCACAAGTGTTGCCCTGTCCTTGGTTTTGACCACTATGTCATCCATATAAGTGATACATCTCCGATGTATCTATAATTTATGAAGTATTCATGCTATTATATTATCCATCTTGGATGTCTTATGGGCTTTACTATGCACTTTTATATTATTTTTGGGACTAACCTATTGACCCAGAGCCCAGTGCCAGTTCCCGTTTTTTCCCTTGTTTCAGTGTTTCGAAGGAAAGGGCTATCAAACAGAGTCGAAACGGAATGAAACCTTCTGGAGAAGTTATTTTTGGAAGGAAAGCAACCTGATAGACTTGGAGTGCATGTCAAGAAAGAAATGAGGGACCACAAGGTAGGGGGCGCGCCCACCCCCCTAGGGTGCACCCTCCACCCTCGTGAGCCCCTCTTGGCTCCCCTGACGTACTTCTTCCTCCTATATATACCCTCATACCCTAAAACGACCAGGGAACATAATAGATCGGGAGTTCCGCCACCGCAAGCCTCTGTAGCCACCAAAAACCAATCGGGACGCTGTTCCGGCACCCTACCGGAGGGAGGAACCATCACCGGTGGCCATCTTCATCATCCCGGCGCTCTCCATGACGAGGAGGGAGTAGTTCACCCTCGGGGCTGAGGGTATGTACGAGTAGCTATGTGTTTGATCTCTCTCTCTCTCTCTCTCGTGTTCTTGATTTGGCACGATCTTGATGTATCGCGAGCTTTGCTATTATAGTTAGATCTTATGTTGCTTCTCCCCCTCTACTCTCTTGTAATGAATTGAGTTTTCCCTTTGAAGTAATCTTATCGGATTGAGTCTTTAATGATTTGAGAACACTTGATGTATGTCTTGCCATGCGTATCTGTGGTGACAATGGGATATCACGTGATTCACTTGATGTATGTTTTGGTCATCAATTTGTGGGTTCCGCCCATGAACTTATGCATAGGGGTTGGCACACGTTTTCGTCTTGATTCTCCGGTAGGAACTTTGGGGCACTCTTTGATGTTTTATGTGTTGGTTGAATAGATGAATCTGAGATTGTGTGATGCATATCGTATAATCATACCCACGAATACTTGAGGTGACATTGGAGTATCTAGGTGACATTAGGGTTTTGGTTGATTTGTGACTTAAGGTGTTATTCTAGTATGAACTCTAGGGCTGTTTGTGACATTTATAGGAATAGCCCAACGGATTGATTGGAAAGAATAACTTTGAGGTGGTTTCGTACCCTACCATAATCTCTTTGTTTGTTCTCCTCTATTAGTGACTTTGGAGTGACTCTTGTTGCATTTTGAGGGATAGTTATATGATCCAACTATGTTATTATTGTTGAGAGAACTTGCACTAGTGAAAGTATGAACCCTAGGCCTTGTTTTAACTCATTGCAATACTGTTTACGCTCACTTTTATCATTAGGTACTTTGCTATTTTTATATTTTCAGATTACAAAAACCTATATCTACCATCCATATTGCACTTGTATCACCATCTCTTCACCGAACTAGTGCACCTATACAATTTACCATTGTATTGGGTGTGTCGGGGACACAAGAGACTCTGTTATTTGGTTGTAGGGTTGCTTGAGAGAGACCATCTTCATCCTACACCTCCCATAGATTGATAAACCTTAGGCCATCCACTTGAGGGAAATTTGCTAATGTCCTACAAACCTCTGCACTTGGAGGCCCAACAACTTCTACAAGGAGAACGTTGCGAAGTAGACATCAAGCTCTTTTTTGGCACCGTTGTCGGGGAGGCTAGGTAAGCGGCACTCACACCCCGTCAACTAAGATCTTTTCTGGCGCCGTTGCCGGGGAGGTGAGTGCTTGAAGGTATATCTTTAGATCTTGCAATTGAATCTTTTAGTTTCTTGTTTTATCACTAGTTTAGTTTATAAAAGAAAACTACAAAAAATGGAATTGAGTTTACCTCATACGCTTCATCTTTTTAATATGTATCGTGAGTATGATGGGAAGGAAAATTGTGCCAAAGTGTTAGAAGAAGAATGCATTAAAATGTTTGGCACTAAATCTTTGAATGATGAGCATGGTTGCAATGTTGTTAGTATGAACTCCTTGAATATCCATAGTACTAATGATGATTGCACTACTTATGATGAAAATGTCTCCTATAAACATGTCAATTTTTGTGGAGTGCATAGGGTTTGCAAGTACACACCAAATAGGGAAGATAGATATTGCAAGAGGCATAAGCATTTAGAAACTAAATGGTTGCAAGAAAGGCTAAATGTGAGTGCTGAAAATTTAAAATATTCTCCTATTATTTCTTATGATGTATCAGGTAATGAGGAGGAGCCTTCTATTTAACCAATCTCATCAATAAGGAGCTCCAAAAGGAGGATTGAACCCACACATGATGTGGTGAAGAAGAAGAAAAGAAAAAGGAAGAGAGGTAAAAAGATATCTCTCCCAAATAATGTTGCTCCTATTATTGTTGTGCCTCATGAAAATGAATCAAAAATAATTGTGGAAGATGATGCACTTGATGATGATCTCGTTATGCCTATTGCTTGTTGTGATGATTATGATTGGGAAGATGATGATACTTCTTATGATCTTGAAAATCCTTTTGGCACTTGCTTGGAATATGACAATTGCTATACTATTGGTGCTATCCATACTATTAATGATGAGAGTGATTATGCTTATGATATGAAAAGGCCCAAGCTTGGGGATGCTATGTTTGAAGAAGATGATGTTTTTGAGAATATATTTGCTGCAATTAATGTTTGTCCCAAGCTTGGGGATGCTATGTTTGATAATGATGTTATTTTTAGCCTCCCAAGTTTTGATATGCAAAGTAGTTATGATGATAGCATGCCTTCTACTTATGATGATTATATTGATGAAAGTGGGTTTGGAAGAGTGTCAACTTTAGGAAGTAATAATCCCACTAGTTTGGAGTATGTTGAATCTTATAATATTTATGAATGTGGATTTGGAGAGGTCATGACTTTATTTAGTGATGTATCCACTATTTCGGAAGAGGTTTCAATTGATTATGATGAGAACAAAGTTGCTACTTATGATGATTATTCTGATGAAACTTATGCTATAAAGAGTAGTGATGATTATATTTATAAAACTTGTCATGATTATGACTACCCTTTCTCTGAACATTACTCTTTTAATGTGGAAACAATTTATATTATTCAAGTCTCTTATGATACTCCCATTATCCCGAATGAGAAGAATTTTGCTTATGTGGAGAGTAATAAAAAATTATATGCTTATGCATCATGAAAAGAATGCTTTAGGTGCTGGTAATATTGTTGAATTCATTCATGATGCTACTGAAAATTATTATGAGATAGGATCATATGCTTCTACATATTGCAATAATATCAAGTTTCCTCTCTATGTGTTGAAAATCTTGAAGATTTGCTTGTTTTGCCTTCCTATGCTAGTTGATTATTGTTCCCATAAGTTGTTTGCTCACAAAATCCCTATGCATAGGAAGTGGGTTAGACTTAAATGTGCTAGTCATATTCTTCATGATGCCCCCGCTATGTTTCAACTCTTATATTTTATGTGAGCATCATTGAAACGATCATGCCTAGCTAGGGGCGTTAAACGATAACGCTTGTTGGGAGGCAACCCAATTTTATTTTAGTTTCTTGCTTTTTGGTTCTGTTTAGGAATAAATAATCCATATAGCTTCTGTTTAGATGTGGTTTTGTGTTTTAATTAGTGTTTGTGCCAAGAAAGACCTATAGGATCTTCTTGGATGATAGTTATTTGATCTTGCTGAAAATTCCAAAAACTTTCTGTTCACGAAAACAATTGTTTAAAATCACCATAACGTGATAAAATACTGATTCCAATTGCAGAAGATCAATAAACAAATTGTCTAGGTTTTCCTATTTTGGTAGAATTTTTGTAGTTTCTGAAGTTTGCGTTAGTTACAGATTACTACAGACTGTTCTGTTTTTGACAGATTCTATTTTTCGTGTGTTGTTTGCTTATTTTGATGACTCTATGGCTAGTAAAATAGTTTATAAACCTTGGAGAAGTTGGAATACAGTAGGTTTAACAATGGGAGTGGTGTTTTGTTTTCTTTCGCTAACAGAGCTCACGAGTTTTCTGTTAAGTTTTGTGTTGTGAAGTTTTCAAGTTTTGGGTAAAGATTCGATGGACTATGGAATAAGGAGTGGCAAGATCCTAAGCTTGGGGATGCCCAAGGCACTCGAAGGTAATATTCAAGGACAACCAAGAACCTAAGATTGGGGATGCCCCGGAAGGCATCCCCTCTTTCGTCTTCGTTCATCGGTAACTTTACTTCGAGCTATATTTTTATTCACCACATGATATGTGTTTTGCTTGGAGCGTCATTTTATTTTCTTTAGCTTTGCTTGCTGTTTGAATAAAGTACCAAGATCTGACATTCTTAAATGTTAGAGAGTCTTCACATAGCTACATAATTATTTAACTACTCATTGATCTTCACTTATATCTTTTTGGAGTAGTTTGTCATTTACTCGTGTGCTTCACTTATATCCTATGAGTAAATGGTTAAATGATTTGAATGTCATAAATCTTAAATTATATATGTTTCATATGCTTATCCCATGGGGATTAATGCCTTCACATATAAGAAGTAGAGGTGGTAAAATTTTTGAAGGTTAGCAAACGTTGTATTGGTCACATGAACAATTCATGAAAGAATATTGAAGGAAGAGAGATTTCACATATAAATATGCTATATTGGACATCTTCTATGATTGTGAGCCCCATTAATTATTTTCAAACTTGAACAAATTAGTTGAAGTTGGACAAGGAAGACAACATAATGAGTTATGCTTGGGTATATTTGTATAGAAGTTATATTGTTATGGATCCTCTAACATGTGGTGCTTGCTACTTAGAATCCTTTGCTAGCCAAAATATCTATACTAAGCGGGAATACTGCTTGTGCATCCAAATCCCTTGAACCAAGTTTCTTCCATGAGTGTCCACCATATCTGCCTATATGCGGTATTTACCTGCCGTTCCAAGTAAATTTGCATGTGCCAAATTCTAAACCTTCAAATAATAATCTGTTTTGTATGCCTGAATCGCTCATGTAGCGACAACGAGTTAGCAGTATCTTCCATGCTAGGTGGGTTATTCTCACGATGAGTGGACTCCGCTCATCATTCACGAGAAAATGGCTGGTAACTGGGATGCCCAGTCCCATGATCAAAAGATCAAAATCAAATCAAAAATAATTGCAAACAAAACTCCCCGAGGTTTGATGTTAGTTGGAGGCACCCGTTGTTTTGGGAAAGCCATGGACTGATGATTGTTGGTGGAGTGGGAGTAAAAATCTTTACCTTTTTGTTTGGGAACCGCCTATAATGTATGTAGTATGGAAGATATTGGGAACTCTTGGTCGTTATGTTGACAATGAAAGCATACCTCTCAAAATTATTTTCATCTATGTTTTTGCTTCGACCTCTGGCACCTCTGCAAATCCCTGCTTCCCTCTGCGAAGGGCCTATCTTTTACATTTATGCAAGAGTCAGTAGTATTCCTTCTCATTCTAACCTACTCTTTAGTTCGCAAGCATCATGTGATGGAAAGATCTAGGCATATATGGCCATTCAAATATATTTGAGCATGAATTATTACCGTTGACATTACCCCTGAGGTAAAAGGTTGGGAGGCGAAACATTAAGCCCCTATCTTTCTCTGTGTTCGATGAATACTATTTGTTCTAAAAATATGCTTTGAGTGATAGCAATCATGCAAGACTAAATGATAGTTGAGTATGTGAAGTTTGCTGAATCAAAGCTCTGACGTAGACTCTTCCTGAAAATAAGATGAATTGCAATTGTTTGATGACTAATAACACGGTTTGTTAGTTTTCAAGGAGGTTTATGATCTATGCTTTAACATGTGAATAGTTTATTACTTGATCATGCAAAGTTTTATGAGTTGAGCTACAGTTATGACATATGATGATGCTAGCAAAGGTGATTGAAATTATCATCGATCAAACTTATGCACCTGCTAGCATTCACACTTCATAAATTATTTGTTTTATCATTTACCTACTCGAGGACGAGCAAGAATTAAGCTTGGGGATGCTGATACGTCTCCAACATATCTATAATTTATGAAGTATTCATGCTATTATGTTATCCATCTTGGATGTTTTATGGGCTTTACTATGCACTTTTATATTATTTTTGGGATAACCTATTAACCCAGAGCCCAGTGCCAGTTCCTGTTTTTTCCCTTGTTTCAGTGTTTCGAAGGAAAGGGCTATCAAACAGAGTCGAAACGGAATGAAACCTTCTGGAGAAGTTATTTTTGGAAGGAAAGCAACCTGATAGACTTGGAGTGCATGTCAGGAAAGAAACGAGGGACCACAAGGTAGGGGGCGCGCCCACCCCCCTAGGGTGCACCCTCCACCCTCGTGAGCCCCTCTTGGCTCCCCTGACGTACTTCTTCCTCCTATATATACCCTCATACCCTAAAACGACCAGGGAACATAATAGATCGGGAGTTCCGCCGCCGCAAGCCTCTGTAGCCACCAAAAACCAATCGGGATGCTGTTCCGGCACCCTGCCGGAGGGGCGAACCCTCACTGGTGGCCATCTTCATCATCCCGGCGCTCTCCATGACGAGGAGGGAGTAGTTCACCCTCGGGGCTGAGGGTATGTACCAGTAGCTATGTGTTTGATCTCTCTCTCTCTCTCTCGTGTTCTTGATTTGGCACGATCTTGATGTATCGCGAGCTTTGCTATTATAGTTGGATCTTATGTTGCTTCTCCCCCTCTACTCTCTTGTAATGAATTGAGTTTTCCATTTGAAGTAATCTTATTGGATTGAGTCTTTAATGATTTGAGAATACTTGATGTATGTCTTGTCATGTGTATCTATGGTGACAATGGGATATCACGTGATACACTTGATGTATGTTTTGGTGATCAACTTGCGGGTTCCGCCCATGAACTTATGCATAGGGGTTGGCACATGTTTTCGTCTTGATTCTCCAGTAGGAACTTTGGGGCACTCTTTGAGGTTCTATGTGTTGGTTGAATAGATGAATCTGAGATTGTGTGATGCATATCGTATAATCATACCCACGGATACTTGAGGTGATATTGGAGTATCTAGGTGACATTAGGGTTTTGGTTGAGTTGTGTCTTAAGGTGTTATTCTAGTACGAACTCTAGGGATGTTTGTGACATTTATAGGAATAGCCCAACGGATTGATTGGAAAGAATAACTTTGAGGTGGTTTCGTACCCTACCATAATCTCTTTGTTTGTTCTCCGCTATTAGTGACTTTGGAGTGACTCTTGTTGCATGTTGAGGGATAGTTATATGATCCAACTATGTTATTATTATTGAGAGAACTTGCACTAGTGAAAGTATGAACCCTAGGCCTTGTTTTAACTCATTGCAATACTGCTTACGCTCACTTTTATCATTAGTTACCTTGTTGTTTTTATATTTTTCAGATTACAAAAACCTATATCTACCATCCATATTGCACTTGTATCACCATCTCTTCGCCGAACTAGTGCACCTATACAATTTACCATTCTATTGGGTGTGTTGGGGACACAAGAGACTCTTTGTTATTTGGTTGCAGGGTTGCTTGAGAGAGACCATCTTCATCCTACGCCTCCCGTGGACTGATAAACCTTAGGTCATCCACTTGAGGGAAATTTGCTACTTTCCTACAAACCTCTGCACTTGGAGGCCCAACAACGTCTATGATAATCCCCAAGTATGGAGTGTCGAACCCACAAGGAGCTAAAGGTAAGATCAATATTCTCTCAAGCCCTATCTGCCACTGATACGACTCTACGTACACCGAACGTTTGCTTCCAACTAGCAACGAGAAATAAAACTATGTTGTGGGTATGAAGAGGATAACTTTGCATGATATCGGAGAGCTAAAATAATAAAGTAGGTGTTGTTATCATAAAGTTACAATATATTACTAAATAATATAAATAGCGAGTGTGGAATAATGATGGATCGGTGTGCCGAATTGTCCTAGGCAATTGTTAAAAAGACCGGTAATCACTATTGCAGTTTCATATGAGGGAGAGGCATAAGCTAACATACTTTCTCTACTTGGATCATATGCACTTATGATTGGAACTCTAGCAAGCATGCAACTACTAAAGATCATTAAGGTAAAACCCAACCATAGCATTAATGTTGGGGAACGTTGCAGAAAACAAAAATTTTCCTACGGTTTCACCAAGATCCATCTAGGAGTTCATCTAGCAACGAGTGATCGGATTGCATCTACATACCTTTGTAGATCACGCGCAGAAGCGTTCAAAGAACGGGGATGAGGAAGGCGTACTCGACGTGATCCAAATCACCGGAGATCCTAGCGCCGAACGGACGGCACCTCCGCGTTCAACACACGTACGATCAACGTAACGTCTCCTCCTTCTTGATCCAGCAAGGGGGAAGGAGAGGTTGAGGAAGATGGCTCCAGTAGCAGCACGACGGCGTGGTGGTGATGGAGCTGCAGTACTCCGGCAGGGCTTCGCCAAGCACTATGGAGGAGGAGGAGGTGTTGGAGAGGGAGAGGGAGGCACCAAAGGCAAAGGTGAGAGGTCCTCCCTTCCCCCCACTATATATAGGGGGCCTAGGGGGGGCGCCGGCCCTAGGAGATCCAATCTCCTAGGGGAGCGGCGGCCAAGGGAGGAATCCCTCCTCCCCAAGGCACCTAGGAGGTGCCTTCCCCTTCTAGGACTCTTCCTTTAGGGTTTCCCCCACCCTAGGCGCATGGGCCCTAGGGGCAAGTGGCGCCCCAGCCCACTTTGGGCTGGATCCCTTCCCACTTCAGCCCATGGGGCCCTCCGGGATAGGTGGCCCCACCCGGTGGACCCCTGTGACCCTTCCGGTGGTCCCGGTACAATACCGGTGACCCCGAAACTTGTCCCGATGGCCGAAATAGCACTTCCTATATATAATTCTTTACCTCTGGACCATTCCGGAACTCCTCGTGACGTCCGGGATCTCATCCGGGACTCCGAACAACATTCGGGTTACTGCATATACATATCCCTACAACCCTAGCGTCACCGAACCTTAAGTGTGTAGACCCTACGGGTTCGGGAGACACGTAGACATGACCGAGATGACTCTCCGGCCAATAACCAACAGCGGGATCTGGATACCCATGTTGGCTCCCACATGTTCCTCGATGATCTCATTGGATGAACCACGATGTCGAGGATTCAAGCAACCCCGTATACAATTCCCTTTGTCAATCGGTATGTTACTTGCCCGAGATTCGATCGTCGGTATCCCAATACCTCGTTCAATCTCGTTACCGGCAAGTCACTTTACTCGTACCGTAATGCATGATCCCGTGACCATACACTTGGTCACTTTGAGCTCATTATGATGATGCATTACCGAGTGGGCCCAGTGATACCTCTCCGTCATACAGAGTGACAAATTCCAGTCTTGATCCGTGTCAACCCAAAAGACACTTTCGGAGATACCCGTAGTATACCTTTATAGTCACCCAGTTATGTTGTGACGTTTGGTATACCCAAAGCACTCCTACGGTATCCGGGAGTTACACGATCTCATGGTCTAAGGAAAGGATACTTGACATTGGAAAACTCTAGCAAACGAACTATACGATCTTTTGCTATGTTTAGGATTGGGTCTTGTCCATCACATCATTCTCCTAATGATGTGATCTCGTTATCAATGACATCCAATGTCCATAGTCAGGAAACCATGACTATCTGTTGATCAACGAGCTAGTCAACTAGAGGCTTACTAGGGACATGTTGGTGTCTATTATTCACACATGTATTACGATTTCCGGATAACACAATTATAGCATGAATAAAGACAATTATCATGAACAAGGAAATATAATAATAATGCTTTTATTATTGCCTCTAGGGCATATTTCCAACAATTAAAGCATCAAGTCCTCTTTATTCCCATACGCAACAATCCCTCTTACTCGGGTTTGTGTTTCAGTCACTCACCAACCCACTATAAGCGAATCATGAACGTATTGCAACACCCTAGAGTGGGAATCCCTCATGCTTGCGCGACACGGAGGGCACCATAGGACAGCACCAAAGTAAAGCATACAACTCATACCAATCTAGATCATCAATCAACCCAAAGACAAAAGATATCTACTCAAAACATCATAGGATGGCAACACATCATTGCATCATAATATGTGGCATGAAGAACCAGGTTCAAGTAGGGGTTACAGCGAGGTGTGGGAGAGTGGACCGCGTAAAAGAGATGAGGATGGTGATGAGGATGGTGATGTTGATGAAGACGATCACCGTGGTGATGATTCCCCTCCCGATGGCACTCCGGCACCACCGGCAGAGAGGAGGAGAGGTTCTCCCCCTTGTGCTTCCTCCTCCATGGCCTCCACCTTCTGGTCCTTGGCCTTCATGGTGATGATGGCCCATCCGGGATACTCCTCTATGGCCACCGATGATGATGGCCCCCTCCGGCAGGGTGCTGGAGAGGGCCTAGATTTACTTCTCATGGCTACATAGGCTTGCGACGACGGAACTTCCGATCTAATCTCCGTTCTGGAAGTTTTAGGGTACGAGAGTATATATGGGTGCAGGAAGTACGTCGGTGGAGCTTCGGGGGCCCCACGAGGCAGGGGGCGCGCCCTAGGGGGGGGGCGCCTCCCACCCTTGTGAGCACCTCCCTTATATCCTGACGTAGGGTCCAAGTCCATCCGGTAGCTTTCCTTCCAAAAATAACTTCTCCAGTTGATTTCGTTCCGTTTCGACTCCATTTGATATTCCTTTTCATCGAAACATTGAAATAGGCAAAAAACAACAATTCTGGGTTGGGCCTCCGGTTAATAGGTTAGTCCCAAAAATAATATAAAATTCGATAATAAAGCCCAATATTGCCCGAAATAGTAGATAATATAGCATGGAGCAATCAAAAATTATAGATACGTTGGAGACGTATCAGGCATCCCCAAGCTTAATTCCTGCTCGTCCTCGAGTAGGTAAATGATAAAAAAGATAATTTTTGATGTGGAATGATAGTAAGTGCTTAAGTTTGATCAATGATAATTCGAATCACTTTTTCTAGCATCATTACATATCATAACAATAGCTCATCTCATAAAACTTTTCATGATCAAGTAACAAGCAAGTCACAAGTTTAAAGTATGGATCATAAACTTTCTTGAAAACTAACAAACAATATTTTCAGTCATCAAACAATTGCAATTCATCCTATTTTCAGGAAGAGTCTATATCAGAGCTTTGATTTAGCAAACTCCACATACTCAACTATCATTTAGTCTTTCACAATTGCTAACACTCATGCAATACTTGTGGTTATGGAGTTTTAATCGGACACAGAGAAATATAGGGGCTTATAGTTTCGCCTCCCAACCTTTTACCTCAAGGGTAATGTCAACAATAATAGCTCATGCTAACTTACATCCAATTAGATATATATATCAAGATCTTTCCAACACCCTGTGCTTGCCAAAGGATAAAATGTAAAAATGAAAGGTGAAGATCATCATGACTCTTTCATAAGGTAGAAGATAATAATAAAAGATAGGCCCTTCACAGAGGGAAGCAGAGGTTGCCATGCGCTCTCAGGGTTGGATGCACAAAATTTTAATGCGAAATAACGTCACTTTATATTGCCCCTTGTGATATGAACCTTTATTATGCAGCCAGTCGCTTTTATTTCTTCCACATCACAAGATCGTATAAAGATTATTTCCTCCACACCAATCAATCATACATATTTAGAGAGCAATTTTTATTGCTTGCACCGATGACAACTTACTTGAAGGATCTTACTCAATCCATAGGTAGATATGGTGGACTCTCATGGCAAAACTGGTTTAAGGGTTTTGGGAAGCACAAGTAGTATCTCTACTTGGTGCAAAGAATTTGGCTAGCATGAGGGGGAAAGGCAAGCTCAACATGTTGGATGATCCATGACAATATAATTTATTTCAGGTATAAGAAAACATATCCCATTACGTTGTCTTCCTTGTCCAACATCAACTCTTTAGCATGTCATATTTTAATGAGTGCTCCCAATCATAAAAGATGTCCAAGATAGTATATTTGTATGTGAAACCTCTCTTCCTTCAATATTCTTTCATGAATTGTTCAAGTGACCAATTCAACGTTTGCTAACTTTCAATAAGTTTACTACCTATACTTGTTATGTGTGAAGTCATTATTCCCCATGTTATAAGTATATGAAACATATATAAATTCAGATTTATGACATTCAATTTATTCAACCATTTACTCATAGGATATACATGAAGCACATGAGTGAATGACAAACTACTCCAAAAGATACAAGTGAAGAACACTTAGTAGTCAAATAATTAACTAGCCATGGGAGGATTCTTTTCATTCAATATTTCAGATCCAATGATTTTATTCAAACAACAAGTAAAATCGAAAACACGCTCCATGCAAAACACATATCATGTGATGAATAAAAATATAGCTCCGAGTAAAGTATACCGATAGTTTTGAAGACGAAAGAGGGGATGCCTTCCGGGGCATCCCCAAGCTTAGGCGCTTGAGTCTTCCTTGAATATTACCTTGGGGTGCCTTGGTGTCAAGACCGGATTTTCGGGATATTAATTTCCCAAAAATGGCCCCTGGGCTCACCAGCCCCAGGATTACTGTTAGCTGATGAGGCACCAACTTGATACAGAAACTCCAAGCAAAATACAAGATATGTAGTACAAGACCATTCTGGCCTCTGAATACAACAGATGGTTTCTAGTGGTTGATGTCCCACAAGAACAGCTGACCAGGATAACTCCTATCTTCGCGAGGCTGCTATCACCATTGCCTATGTTCCGGGGCGATCATCGCTACGCTCCTCTCGAGGCAAGACATCTGGCCAAGACAATAGCCAGGGACAAGCCAGTGAGTACTTTGAATGTACTCGCAAACATCATGAACACGGGTATAATATAGCAAAAGACAAACATGCTCTGAAATACTCCATGATCACAACGTCAGTCATAAATAAAAATCATGATGCATGCAAGCAGGTTATTCATGCAATCAGAGAGTAGAAATAGAATGCACCGATCGGGTGTCTGAAGCGACGCCTCGAAAGGATAGTAATATAAAGCATGCCACAGTCGGGTGTCTGAGCGACACCACATAAAGGGCTTATAAGTAAATTAAATAACAAGACCGGAGACAAGCTCGTGTCTACCCAAGATAGAGACTTTCCTGGCTTCCCTCCGATAGGCACGAAAAGCATATGAGGGTAATTACTATCAACATATCAAAATTTCCATATAGCACGGGGTCATCAATATGCACTTATGAGTAGGGTGATATCATCACATAAAGTAATGAAAACTCCGAGACAATGTGGTGTGGTAACTGTATCAAACAACACACGATAATATTATGCCAGGGTTTAAAAATGCTTGCCTTCAAGTTGTGGAGAGACAGGGTGCATTCCAAAACTTTTGAAAGTTTCTTCCTTCTTCAAAAAAAAAATCCTATTTAAGAAAATTTAAAATCAACACATAGTTTTAACGACAGTACAAAAAAGTTGTTTGGAAAATTTTCAAATAAATATGAAAATAATCTAGACTAAATTTGAGGAACAACAGAAAAAGAATCAAGTCATTTGGACTTATATTTAAAAAGTTATAGCCAGTCAAAGTTTAGTCAAAATCTGTTTATAATAATAATAAATCAGAAAAGAAAACGTTTCGGGGGGCTTACGCTTCTCGCTTAGCGAAGGCATATTTTGTGAAATGCGCCTCCACTTAAAACAGCGCGGGCCGGCTCGGGGTCACTGAAAGTGGGTCCCCTGGGCCCACTGGTCAGGTTTGACAAGTCACCCGCGCTCTTCTTTCTCCCCTGGCCGAGGCGAGGCAGGGCCCCGGCGATCGCTGTCGTCGAACGGCGACTCCCCGCAGGGTTCTGAGGTCGGGGATGGATCCGCCAGCCTAGGGCAGTCCTCTCGGTAGTTGCTGGGTTGGCAGGGATGGCTTCAAGTGGATTTGGGGGTTGGGGCTATGGTGGTTCCCGATCGCGTTTGAGGGGCTGAGTGGCTCCGTAAGGTTGAGGGAAGTCGTATGGTGGCGCTGGAAGGACTAGGGGGCTTTGGCTACAGCGAATTTAACCGAGGGACGGCGACATCTGAAGTTGCCGGAGGCGGGGAAGACGGCGGTTTCAGAAGCATTTGAGCGGGGGGTGCACTCTACGGCTTGCCTGAGTACGCTCGAGCGAGGTCTGGGGCCATTTATAGCCGGGGAAGGTCGGTTCCGCCGCTGCTAGGGATAAGATCGTCGGCCGACCACCTCTGTTGCGGCAGAGCGACGTGGCGATGGCCGGAGCAGGGTCGGTGCTAGCGGACGGGCTTGGAGATAAGGACGGCCTGCTCACGAGGGCAGCTGGCGAGGAGTTGTGGCTCGGCCGGTGCCGTCCATGGCAGAGGCGTACTGTGGACGCCGGCGTGCCACCAAGAGGGCCTTGACGGCGGCGCTGTAGGGCGCCAGGGCGGCTTGGAGTGTTCTGGCGAGTGGTCGAGGGCGGGGCGTGGCTCTGCAGGCGGGCAAAGGCCAGGGCGTGGGGTAGCGAACGCGGCGTCTCGGTTGCGTGCGCGCGTGTAAAACGTGCACTTTGGGCGCGCCCAGAGCACGCACACGACATGCTCGACAGAATGCCAGGGTGGCCTAGAGTGCTTGAGCGAGGCTGACAATTAACAGCACTAGGTTAGAGTTTGCAAGGAGATTAATGGACATAGTGGTTAGGTCAGGGGATCAAGTTCACAATGTAAACTAAAAGTCATGCCAAAACTGGCCATGCACACTAAGTGTTTGCCAAAATGCCAAGTGTATCTAGGCAACTCTTGGGGTGGCCAAATTTTCCAGATCAGGGTCTCTTTAGGTTTAGAAGATGGTGGCAAGGTTGGTTTGGCAAAAACAGAAACTTGTTAGTGCAAGTTTTTGAGAAAATCAAATCTGGACAGAAAGAAAAGGGCATTATTGCATGTACTAAACATATTCCAATGGACCCAATCTCCTGGACTTAAGGGTTTGGTAGGGTGTACTACAAGCAGGAGAAAGCTCATGGTCACCAGGGCAAGAATAATTAGGGATGCAGTAGGAAACACCCAATTGGGCCAGAGAGCAAAAGAGGATGATTTGCTCAGAATTTTCAAATAACATCAGTGGGTTAATGCATAAAGTTGAATAATATACTACTACTAACATCCCATAATTTTGGTGGAGGCTTGAAAGAAATATTTAACTAGGTTGTAGTGCAATTTTATCAACTGGACCAGTTTTGAAAACTTGGGGTAGAGCTCAAAATATCCAATGAATAAGAGATATTTTTGCATCAAAGTGATTTAAAAACATCACATGACAGCCCCAAATTTTGATGAGAATTTTAAAGGATTTTCTGAAAGGGTTGTAGTGCAAATGAGGCTCTGACACTTATGAAAAACCATTTTAAGGGAAATAAAGTTCAGGAAAGAATAATTTTAGAAATAATTCCACTGATCAAAAGAAATGGTCTTGGGAAGATAAACAAGTCCAATAACATATTTGGAAAGTTTTCACTTGGGGTAAAAACTCTATAATATAAAAGAAAGGAGTGGTTCTGAAATAAAAGAAAATCCAGAAAAATGAAAGATTTAATTTCCTGGCAAAATTTTTAATAACCAAAACATGTTTAAATTTTTGGGGTGTTACAACACTACCCCCTTAAGAAAAATCTCGTCCTCGAGATTTGCTAAGGACTGCTTGAAAAGAATTACTCCTACTATCTCAAAGAAAAATCACAAAAATACCCATCTTACTCCTGCAATAAATAATAAAAAAATGGCTACAGTGAGAGGGCAATAATTGGTTTAAAACTACAGTGTGGAACACTGGCGCTGTGGAAAAATCCACGGTTTGGGGAAAAATGAGAGATTTCTACATTGGATACTGTAAATTTAGACTTAAATTCTAAATTTCCAAAATTCGCTGGTCTTACCCGAGAGCACAGTACTTCCTCTGGCTGATAGGTGGACCCGGGGCCCACTGTCAGTCTCTTCTTCTTCCTCTAGCTCTCTCTTCTTCCTCTCTCTCGCGCGCTTTCCCGCGCTTTCTCCACCGGTGACGTCTAGCGTGTAGGGTATCTAGGCCGTACCGCGGTAGTGCGCGGCGTGCTAGCTGCCGGTGCAGCGTGCACTCACCTCGCGGGCCAGTGTGCTGTCGGCACTGCTCGCGGATTCGCCTCCGAACATCGGCGATCGAGCGACAAGCGGCGCTGGTGGACTTCGCCCATCGTACATCGATCTCGAGCTATAAAACGGACTAGGTGTTCCTTTCTTCTTCCTCACACCCGGCCTCGCTTCTCCTTCTCCTCCCCTCTCCTCCATTTCCGATTACAGAAGCTCGAGGTGAGGCTCTAATGGCGGGGGCGGTGCCGGACTGGTACGTGATCCTGGTGTGCGAAGGGCTGGCGGCATTGCTGGGGCTCTCCGTGCTCCTGTGCGCGATGATCCTCGATGATCATCGTGATGCTGCCGCTCGAGTGTTGGCTCTCCGCGGTGGTGGTGATCACGAGGATTAGGTGTGGTGTCAGGTGCTAACTATTGTCGGTGTGCTGGAGGTAACTTGTACCCGGATGATTATCCACTAATCTCTCCTTCAGAGACTGTGGTGAGTTAGGGAGGTGATTAGTTAGAAGCAACACAGTTATGTGGTTTGCAATTTGTGCATGTGTTCGAGTGGTTGTGGTTGTGCGTCTGCTGCCATGGTGCTGCGTGAATAAAAATCTATGTCGCGAGGAGATATATGCTGCAGCAACTCAGGGAGAAGAAATCTCACTCCAGAATTTATCGCGAGTGAAAATAGTTAAATCAAATTTAATAGTCGTAAAAACCACTCATATTAATTGAAATCAAATAACTTACTCGTCGCCCAAATACAGGATACCACGCATAATTTACAACACATAAATAATTGCTGGAACAATAAACATAGCGGTGACGTCTACGATGAAAACGGTAACTGGACGGGGTCCTGAGAAAATGTCTCTGGTACTGGGGCACACTCTTCTTCTATCGGGGGAAGCGGATTGACTAGTCGATGAATGCGTCTCTCCTGGTCGGGCCTTAGTGGTCTGCCGATGGCGATCTGAGGATTTAAATCAGCGAGGCTCTGGAGATAACCCGTTACTTGCTGGGTCAAACGCTCTTGAGTGATGACATACTGGGCAAGGTTGGCCAGTACTGGATCTCTCTCAATTCGTCCGCCGGGAAAAGATGTTACTTCTCCGGGTGCTGCACGACTCGGGAAGTAATAGTACCCTCGATTGCTGGCATAGGGTACCGCGAATCTAAGACGAGCAAGCGCTTCGTACGCATCAGCTTCTATGGCCATATGCGGAGTTGGCATAGATTTCCCCACGAAGGAGACTTCCGTTGGGTCTTGGTTTGGGTTTGCGGGAGGGATGTGTACTACTGCCCAATATTTCGAGGTGGAAGGGGTGATCCTCGATTTGAGCAACTCGTACTGGGGTGGACGGGTAGCACTCATGGTACTGTAGGTAAAGTCCCAAAATATTTTAACAAAACTACTTGGGGTTGCATCTGGGGTTCTCAGATAAATACTAGGGCTCGGCATGGCAAGAAATGGCTGTAAGGATGGCGCACAAGATGAGGGGTACTTGGCAAGGTCACGAGGTGGCCTTTTATATAGCAACTGGGCTAGGTTTATTTACCGCGGTGAGGGGCAACTATTTGTCGGTTCTGCTCTATGGTGTCGGGGTCAAAGCCACAGATACACATATCTCACAAAAGCGATGCATTATTGTGGGTGTCATCGGGGTTGGTTTTTTTGGTAGCTACGCCCAGAATTAAAAATGCAATCGTACACCAACATACTTATGCATGGCTACTATTTAAAGTAGGGGCGCACAAGCAAACAACATTGAATTATGGCGATACAGGATCACCCCAATTACAGCGCGCGGGCATACTAAGACTCGGTACTACTCGAGTGACTCAGTCTACCTTGTTTATATCTAAGCGGGTGTGCCTTGTGGATGTTGAGGCTTCTCCATTGGCTTCACCGGCGGGGTTAGTTGGAGGGGATTGAGGAGCTGCAGGGTCGGGGTAGCGATGATGACCATCGTGGGGATTGTTGGCCACAATCCCGTTGGAGCGTGTTCCCAAAAGGCGACGAAGCACTTCTAGGGACATCAAGGCACCTTGGTCGATGGCTGGGGCAGACCTCAGGGACTCGATCGGTTGTCCGAACAGCACGACTGGGTTGTCAGTGTCGGGCTCATCTTCCCTTCTTGCCGGGGCTCGGCGAACCAGCTCTCCACGAGCTGCGATCAGATCAAGGGTGATTTGATCGAACAGTTCCTCTAGTGCACTTACATAGCGCACCAGATGCAACAATGCAGGATCCGTCTCGTGGTCTCCGTTGGCAACCTGGGGTGGCCTACCATACCCGTCACGACTGGGGTAGTAGTAGAACGAGCGACAGTTAACTCTGGGCAACAAGTGCCGGAATTGAACTATAGCATCCCGAGCAGCTAGCTGGATGGCTTGTGGCTCAAAGGAAGTTGTCCTTCAAGTGAACCTGTAGGGGCGTTCTAGCGATAGACCCCTACCATAGACGTGCACAGTGGCCCAGAATTGACGGCTCTCACCGCTCATGGGCCCTTAGTACACAACATATTCTGGGGGCTCTTCTAATGCAAAGGTATGACGGGTTTGGTTGGATAGCATGGTCACAAAACTACCAATGTTGGTTGCTGTGGTCTCATTGTGCACAATGGATCCTGGCATTCTAGCTCGGTTTGGGGTAGAGGTTGTGTTGTGCTGGGTTGAGGCTAGCGTGCCCTTTTTATAGAAAAAGGAGACAGAGTCTTCCTTCGCACACTTGCGAATGAGACAATGTAGGATCGAAAGTATGTCTAGAGGGGGGTGATTAGACTACTTGACCAAATAAAAGCTTAACCTTTTCCCAATTTTAGTTCTTGGCAGATTTTAGCTATTTTAAGACAAGTCAAGCAATCATCACATAATTCAAGCAAGCACGCAAAGAGTATATTGGCAGCGGAAAGTAAAGCATGCAACTTGCAAGAATATAAAGGGAAGGGTTTGGAGAATTCAAACGCAATTGGAGACACGGATGTTTTTCCCGTGGTTCAGATAGGTGGTGCTATCCTACATCCACGTTGATGGAGACTTCAACCCACAAAGGGTAACGGTTGCGCGAGTCCACACAGGGCTCCACCCACAAAGGGTAATAGTTGCGCGAGTCCACACAGGGCTCCACCCACAAAGGGTCCACGAAGAAGCAACCATCCACAAAGGGTCCACGAAGAAGCAACCTTGTCTATCCCACCATGGCCATCGCCCACACACGACTTGCCTCACTAGCGGTAGATCTTCACGAAGTAGGCGATCTCCTTGCCCTTACAAACTCCTTGGTTCAACTCCACAATCTTGTCGGAGGCTCCCAAGTGACACCTAGCCAATCTAGGAGACACCACTCTCCAAGAAGTAACAAATGGTGTGTAGGTAATGAACTCCTTGCTCTTGTGCTTCAAATGATAGTCTCCCCAACACTCAACTCTCTCTCATAGGATTTGGATTTGGTGGAAAGAAGATTTGAGTGGAAAGCAACTTGGGAAGGCTAGAGATCAAGATTCAAATGGTAGGAATGGAATATCTTGGTCTCAACACATGAGTAGGTGGTTCTCTCTCAGAACATATGAGTTGGAATGGTGTATGCGTTCTAATGGCTCTCTCTTCGAATGAAGAGGAGGTGGAGGGGTATATATAGCCTCCACACAAAATTCAACCATTACACACAGTTTTCCAATCTCGGTGGGACCGAATCAACAAACTCGGTCGGACCGAAAATGTAAACCTAGTGACTGTTAGAGATTTTTGGTGGGACTGACATGCAACTCGGTAGGACCGATATGGTTAGGGTTTGGGCATAACGTAATCTCGGTGAGACCGATTACACAAACTATTTTCTTGCTCAAGTGTAACTTGGCTAAGAGAATCATTTGTGTAATCAAGAGAACTACTAGAAGCAACAATATTGGATTTAGCATGATCATTGTTACTGCTAGAGGAAGAATCTTTCTTGTTCTTGTTACTAGACTTGACTTGAGGCATGTAAGTGGATAAGAGTAAACGCTTGGCAATGTAAGAAGAGCTTTTCTTGCGGAGATCATCATTAATTGCTTTTAAGAACTCATGCTCTTGCTCAAGATTGAGCTTTTCAAAGCGTAATTTCTCATGAGCTCTTAAAAGTTCTCGATGATCTTCGAAGATAGTTTCATGAGCTAACTTAAGAGTGTTTAGTTCTTTAGTTAGAGCCTCAATCTTCTCCTTATCATTGTCATTCGTTTTATCTTGATTAGCATGTTTAATTGATGTTTCATCATAGTATTCATCACTAGAGTTGTCAACAAGCGAATCATCACCTAACAAGTCATCTTCATCACTATTGAAATCAACATACTCAAGGTGTGTTACCTTAGGACCTTTGGCCATGGAGCATCTTCCAATTCCTTCATTTGGTGAGTCAAATATGTCGTAGGAGTTGGTTGACACAAGTGCTAGACCGGCAACACCTTCATCTTGAGTATCTTCGGAGTCGGAGTGATAACTTCTCTCAGAGTGGCTGTCGGAGTCGGAGCCGGATACCCATTCACCAACATGAGCTTGATGTCTTCGTCTTGTGTAGCTCCTTGATGATTTTTCCTTCCTTTCCGAATCCTTGCTTCTCCGTGAGTGTCTTCGTTCATAACGATCATCTCTACTCCTCCTCTCTCTTGGCGGTGATTCTTTGCTTCTTCTTTTTGGAGAATCTTCTCTTCTCTTGTAGGGATCCGTACACTCATTGGAATAGTGTTCGGGTCTTCCACAACTGTAGCAGTTTTGCTCTCGACTAGAAGATCTTTTGTCATTGTAGGACCTTGACTTGAAGCTTCTATCTTTGCTTCTACTCTTGTAGAACTTGTTGAAGTTCTTCACCATTAAGCTCAATTCTTCATTGAAGTCTTGTTTCTCACTTGATGATGTAGGGGCTTCACATGAGGCTTTATAGGCACCACTTGATTTGTTGTGAAGTTCCTCTTTATCCTTAAGTGACATCTCATGAGCAACAATTCTTCCAATCACCTCCGTTGGCTTGAGATCTTTGTAATTGGGCATCATTTGGATCAATGTGCACACGGTATCATATTTTCCATCCAAGGCTCTTAGAATCTTCTTGATGATGAATCTGTCGGTCATCTCTTCACTTCCTAAGCCGGCAATCTCATTTGTGATGAGAGCAAGCCTAGAGTACATTTCAGCGACACCTTCACCATCCTTCATCTTGAACTTGTCAAGTTGGCTTTGAAGCACATCCAACTTGGATTCCTTGACGGAGTCGGTACCTTCGTGCATATCAATCAAAGTGTCCCAAATATCCTTCGCATTCTCAAGACGGCTGATTTTGTTGAATTCTTCGGGGCACAATCCGTTGAAGAGAATATCACAAGCTTGAGCATTGTATTGCAACATCTTCAACTCATCCGCGGTAGCTTCACGGTTTGGTTCTCTCCCATCAAAGAAGTCACCTTGCAAACCAACACACACAATAGCCCAAACGGCGGGGTTATGTCCAAGAATATGCATTTTCATTTTATGCTTCCAACTAGCAAAATTAGTACCATCAAAGTAGGGACCTCTACGGTGGTAATTTCCCTCGCAAGACGCCATACTCTCCTAGGTTGTGAAACCAAGGCTATGACCACCAAAGCTATGAAGATCAAAGCAAATGGAGACCAAAGCTCTGATACCACTTGTAGGATCGAAAGTATGTCTAGAGGGGGGTGATTAGACTACTTGACCAAATAAAAGCTTAACCTTTTCCCAATTTTAGTTCTTAGCAGATTTTAGCTATTTTAAGACAAGTCAAGCAATCATCACATAATTCAAGCAATCATGCAAAGAGTATATTGGCAGCGGAAAGTAAAGCATGCAACATGCAAGAATGTAAAGGGAATGGTTTGGAGAATTCAAACGCAATTGGAGACACGGATGTTTTTCCCGTGGTTCGGATAGGTGGTGCTATCCTACATCCACGTTGATGGAGACTTCAACCCACAAAGGGTAATGGTTGCGCGAGTCCACACAGGGCTCCACCCACAAAGGGTAGTGGTTGCGCGAGTCCACACAGGGCTCCACCCACGAAGGGTCCATGAAGAAGCAACCACCCACAAAGGGTCCACGAAGAAGCAACCTTGTCTATCCCACCATGGCCATCGCCCACACAGGACTTGCCTCACTAGCGGTAGATCTTCACGAAGTAGGCGATCTCCTTGCCCTTACAAACTCCTTGGTTCAACTCCACAATCTTGTCGGAGGCTCCCAAGTGACACCTAGCCAATCTAGGAGACACCACTCTCCAAGAAGTAACAAATGGTGTGTAGGTAATGAACTCCTTGCTCTTGTGCTTCAAATGATAGTCTCCCCAACACTCAACTCTCTCTCATAGGATTTGGATTTGGTGGAAAGAATATTTGAGTGGAAAGCAACTTGGGAAGGCTAGAGATCAAGATTCAAATGGTAGGAATGGAATATCTTGGTCTCAACACATGAGTAGGTGGTTCTCTCTCAGAACATATGAGTTGGAATGGTGTATGCGTTCTAATGGCTCTCTCTTCGAATGAAGAGGAGGTGGAGGGGTATATATAGCCTCCACACAAAATTCAACCGTTACACACAGTTTTCCAATCTCGGTGGGACCGAATCAACAAACTCGGTCGGACCGAAAATGTAAACCTAGTGACCGTTAGAGATTTTCGGTGGGACTGACATGCAACTCGGTAGGACCGATATGGTTAGGGTTTGGGCATAACGTAATCTCGGTGAGACCGATTACACAAACTCAGTGAGACCGAATTTGGTAATTAGCTAACCAGAGAGTTGGTCAGGCAAACTCGGTGGGACCGATTTGCTCTTTCAGTGAGACCGAAAAGTTACAAAGGGGAAACACTGAATTTACATTGCAATCTCGGTGGGACCGATTCGCTCTTTCGGTGAGACTGAAAAGTTACGAAAGGGAAACAGAGAGTTTGCAATCCCATCTCGGTGAGACTGAGATCCCTATCGGTAGAACCGAATTGCTAGGGTTTGGCAGTGGCTAATGACAAGTGAAACTCGGTGGCGCCGGATAGGAAGAATCAGTAGGACCGAGTTTGGCTTAGGGTTTAGGTCATATGTGGATATGGGAAAGTAGTTGAGGGTTTTTGGAGCATATCACTAAGCACATGAAGCAAGAGGCTCATTAAGCAACACCTCATCCCTCCTTGATAGTATTGGCTTTTCCTAAAGACTCAATGTGATCTTGGATCATTAAAATATAAAATGAAGAGTCTTGAGCTTTTGAGCTTGAGCCAATCCTTTTTCCTTAGCATTTTGAGGGTTCCACTTTCACATCCATGCCATGCCAATCATTGAGCTTTCCTGAAATAATCATCTTGGAATAGCATTAGCTCAATGAGCTATATGTTGTTATGAATTACCAAAACCACCTAGGGATAGTTGCACTTTCAGACAAATTTGGTGTCGGTCACTGGCGCGTGATCGACAGGCTCGGCTGATAGGTTGGGCACCGACTGCCAAAAGGTGTCGGGGTCACTGTGTGGCTATCTTACACGAGAAGCTTGGCTGGGTTTAGGTTAAGGTCTGGTGGGTTGGTTAACCTAGGTTTTTTGACCTGGCTAAGATAGGATTAGCCAATGGTCGGCCTGGCTCTGATACCAAGTTTGTCAAGACCAGATTTTCGGGATATTAATTTCCCAAAAATGGCGCTTGTGCTCACCAGCCCCAGGATTACTGTTAGCTGATGAGGCACCAACTTGATTCATAAACTCCAAGCAAAATACAATATATGTAGTACAAGACCATTCTGGCCTCTGAATACAACAGATGGTTTCTAGTGGTTGATGGCGGAAGCGGTTTGAGGTTCATCAGTGGCCATGGGACTCCTATTCCCACAAGAAAAGCTGACCAAGATAACTCCTATCTTTCCGAGGCTGCTATCACCATTGCGTATGTTCCGGGGCGATCATCGCAATGCTCCTCTCCAGGCAAGAAATCTGGCCAAGACAACAGCCAGGGACAAGCTAGTGAGTACTTTGAATGTACTCGCAAACATCATGAACACGGGTATAATATAGCAAAAGACAAACATGCTCTCAAATACTCCATGATCACAACGTCAGTCATAAATAAAAATCATGATGCATGCAAGCAGGTTATTCATGCAATCAGAGAGTAGAAATAGAATGCACCGATCGGGTGTCTAAAGTGACGCCTCAAAAGGATAGTAATATAAAGCATGCCACAGTCGGGCGTCTGAGCGACACCACATAAAGGGCTTATAAGTAAATTAAATAACAAGCATGCCATAGTCGGGCGTCTGAGCGACACCACATAAAGGGCTTAAAAAAATTAAATGACAAACATGCCACAGTCGGGCGTCTGAGCGACACTGCATAAAGGGCTTATAAGTAAATTAAACAACAAGCATGCCATAGTCGGGGGTCTGAGCGACACCACATAAAGGGCTTATATAAGAATAATCACGGTGAATATCCAGGAGGTAGAACCATCCCAGGGATACTCATTAATTCAAATAATGCATATGGTTAGTCCATAATCATAATCATCATATGCCTCAGGTCATAATCAATGTTCTGGTTTAGCAGTTTCTCCTCCGAAGACCGACACTAAGACCGACACTTGACCCATCCCAGACTGTAGTCCTTAACCATGGACACGGCTATTCGAATAGATATAATCTCTGCAGAGGGTGTACTCTTTACCCATGAGCAACGGATTTCTTTAGTCCTTTGGGACTAATTCTGTCTATGGTCTTTTGATTGAAAACACTCCTGACCGCACACACCAGCCTAACTCACCGGTGTCTGGAATCACCCTTGACACCTGTTAAGCAAAACTCTAAGTGGGGAGGCTTCAACCTCGACTAGCATGGGATCACAAAATTTATACCACGCGCAAACCTAGGGGAGCTACCCCTTCGGCTACAACCGAAAACACCCATGCCCCCGGACTAGGTGGCATGCCTACCGGATGCCTCCGGTATCTTCCACCATGGCCTCTCTGTATGGTGTGTGCTAGGAAAGGGGTTGACAACTTACTGAACCGTACCCTACCAATGGCAGGGACTAGTGGTAGCACGAAACAAGTATGGGGGTTACCGGAACAAGACTCGATCTATGGTCGACTCAGGAGGTTTAAGTATTCCCTGCACGGTTAACATGACAAATATGTTTCAACCAACAGACACAATCACCACTCAACATGCCTCACTATGCCGTACCGGACACAACCGTCTCGACAAAGACCGGAGACAAGCTCGTGTCTACCCAAGACAGAGACTTTCCCGGCTTCCCTCCGATAGGCACGAAAAGCATACGAGGGTAATTACTATCAACATATCAAAATTTCCATAGCACGGGGTCATCAATATGCACTTATGAGTAGGGTCATATCATCACATAAAGTAACGAAAACTCCGAGACAAGGTAGTGTGGTAACTGTATCGAACAACACACGATAATATTATGCGAGGGTTTAAAAATGCTTGCCTTCAAGTTGTGGAGAGACAGGGTGCATTCCAAAACTTTTGAAAGTTTCTTCCTTCTTCAAAAAAATCCTATTTAAGAAAATTTAAAATCAACACATAGTTTTAAAGACAGTACAAAAAAGTTGTTTGGAAATTTTTCAAATAAATATGAAAATAAACTAGACTAAATTTGAGGAACAACAGAAAAAGCATCAAGTCATTTGGACTTATATTTAAAAAGTTATAGCCGGTCAAAATTTAGTCAAAAATCTGTTTATAATAATAAAAAATCAGAAAAGAAAACGTTTCGGGGGGCTTACGCTTCTCCCTTAGCGAAGGCGTATTTTGTGAAATGCGCCTCCACTTAAAACAGCGCTGGCCGGCTCGGTGTCACTGACAGTGGGTCCCCTAGGCCCACTGGTCAGGTTCGACCAGTCGCCCGCGCTCTTCTTTCTCCCCTGGCCGAGGCGAAGCGGGGCCCCGGCGATCGCTGTCGTTGAATGGCGACTCCCCGCGGGGTTCTGAGGGCGGGGATGGATCTGCCAGCCTGGGGCGGTCCTCTCGGTAGTTGCTGGGTTGACAGGGATAGTGGGAGTCGCCGGCGGCGAGCTTCGCGGCAGGGATGGCTTCGAGTGGATTTGGGGGCTGGTGCTATGGTTGTTCCCGATCACGTTTGAGGGGCTGAGTGGCTCCACAAGGTTGAGGGAAGTCGTATGGTGGCGCTGGAAGGACTAGGGGGCTCTGGCTACAGCGAATTTAGCCGAGGGATGGCGACGACCGAAGTTGCCGGAGGTGGGGAAGACGACGGTTTCAGAAGCATTTGAGTGGGGGGTGCACTCTACGGCTTGCCTGAGGATGCTCGAGCGAGGTCTGGGGCCATTTATAGCCGGGGAAGGTCGGTTCCGCCGCTGCTGGGTGGCCTAGACGAGGGACGGCGACCACCTCTGTTGCGGCAGAGCGACGTGGCGATGGCCGGAGCAAGGTCGGTGCTAACGGACGGGCTTGGAGATAAGGATGGCCTACTCACGAGGGCACCTGGCGAGGAGATGTGGCTCGGCCGGCGCCGTCCATGGCAGAGGCGTACTGTGGACGCCGGCGTGCCGCCAAGAGGTCCCTGACGGCGGCGCTGTAGGGCGCCAGGGCGGCTTGGAGTGTTCTGGCGAGTGGTCGAGGGCAGGGCGTGGCTCTGCAGGCGGGCAAAGGCCAGGGCGCGGGGTAGCAAACGCGGCGGCTCGGTTGCGCGCACGTGCAAAACGTGCACTCTGGGCACGCCCAGAGCACGCACGCGACATGCTTGACAGAATGCCAGGGTGGCCTAGAGTGCTGAAGTGAGGCTGGCAATTAACAGGACTAGGTTAGAGTTTGCAAGGAGATTAATGGACATGGTGGTTAGGTCAGGGAATCAAGTTCACAATGTAAACTAAAAGTCATGCCAAAACTGGCCATGCACACAAAGTGTTTGCCAGAATGCCAAGGGCATCTAGGAAACTCTTGGGGTGGCCAAATTTTCCAGATCAGGGTCTCTTTAGGTTTAGAAGATGGTGGCAAGGTTGGTTTGGCAGAAACAGAAACATGTTAGTGCAAGTTTTTGAGAAAATCAAATCTGGACAGAAAGAAAAGGGCATTATTGCATGTACTAAAAATATTCAAATGGACCCAATCTCCTGGACTTAAGGGTTTGGTAGGGTGTACTACAAGCAGGAGAAGGCTCATGGTCACTAGGGCAAGAATAATTAGGGATGCAGTAGGAAACACCCAACTGGGCCAGAGAGCAAAAGAGGATGATTTGCTCAGAATTTTCAAAGAACTTCAGTAGGTTAATGCATAAAGTTGAATAATATACTACTACTAACATCCCATAATTTTGGTGGAGGCTTGAAAGAAATATTTAACTAGGTTGTAGTGCAATTTTATCAACTGGACCAGTTTTGAAAACTTGGGGTAGAGCTCAAAATATCCAATGAATAAGAGATATTTTTGCATCAAAGTGATTTAAAAACATCACATGGCATCCCCAAATCTTGATGAGAATTTTAGAGGATTTTCTAAAAGGGTTGTAGTGCAAATGAGGCTCTGACACTTATGAAAAACCATTTTAAGGGAAATAAAGTTCAGGAAAGAATAATTTTAGAAATAATTCCACTGATCAAAAGAAATGGTCTTGGGAATATAAACAAGTCCAATAACATATTTGGAAAGTTTTCACTTGGGGTAAAAACTCTATAATATCAAAGAAAGGAGTGGTTCTGAAATCAAAGAAAATCCAGAAAAATGAAAGATTTAATTTCCTGGCAAAAATTTTAATAACCAAAACATGTTTAAATTTTTGGGGTGTTACACTTGGGCATCCCCAAGCTTAGGGTCTTTCCCCTCCTTATTCTCCTCATATCGATATCTCACCCAAAACTTGAAAACTTCAATCACACAAAACTTAACCAAACTTCGTGAGATAGGTTAGTATGATAAAGAGTAAACCATTCACTTTGGTACTGTTAAGTACAAGTTTCATAATTGTTCTCACACAATGCCTACTTTACCATATCATTTATAAAATTTAAATTGAGAAATATAAGCCATAGAAACTAGAAAACAAGCAAACTATGCAATGAAAACAGAATCTGTCAGAAACAGAATAGTCTGTAATGATCTGAACAATAACCATACTTCTGCTACTCCAACAATTATGAAATAAATTGGTGGACGTTTGGAATTTGTATATTAATCTTCTTCAAAAATAATCAACTCAAAAGCACTCTTCTGTGAAAAATGACATATATTCTCGTGAGCGCAAAGTTTCTGTTTTTTACAGCAAGATCACATTAACTTTCACCCAAGTCTTCCCAAAGGTCTTACTTGGCACTTTATTGAAACAAAAGCTATAAAACATGATTACTACAATATCTTAATCATGTAAACACACAAAAAAAGTAAGGGTAAATATTGGGTTGTCTCCCAACAAGCGCTTTTCTTTAATGCCTTTTAGCTTGGCATGATGATTTCAATGATGCTCACATAAAAGATAAGAATTGAAACACATGAAGAGCATCTTGAAGAATATGACTAGCACATTTAAATCTAACCCACTTCCTATGCCTAGGGATTTTGTGAGCACACAACTTATGGGAACAAGAATCAACTAGCATAGGAAGGCAAAACAAGTATAACTTCAAAACTTTAAGCACATAGAGAGGAAACTTGATATTATTGCAACCCCTACAAGCATGTATTCCTTCCTCATAATAATTTTCAATAGCATCATGGATAGTAACTTTGTTCTCATACTTAATTGGAACCTCTTCTGAAATAGTGGAATCATTACTACCTAAAGTTGACACTCTTCCAAATCCACCTCCATAAATATCACAGTAAGATTCAACACCCTCCAAAATAGTGGGATCACTAATTCCTAAAGTTGACACTCTTCCAGACCCACTTTAAATGATAGTATTAGTCATACTACAAAAGGTATAAGTGAAGTTCATGGAGCATTCTACAACTTACCAATATCCAAGCTCAAAATGTATAAGTGAAGCACATGAAGCATTCTATAAAACCATACTCAAAAGATTTAAGTGAAGCACAAAGAGCAATTCTATAAGATCATACTTAAAAGATATAAGTGAAGCACATGAAGTATTCTATAAATAAATGAAGGGCTATCTCATGCTAGCATGGTTCTTAAAGGAAAAAACAAAAACACAAAGGACACAAATCATGTGAACAAAGCAAAAACCCAAGGTATACCGATAATTGTTGAAGCAGAAAGATGGGATGCCAACCGGGGCATCCCCAAGCTTAGATGCTTGAGTACCCTTTGAAATATTTACTTGGGGTGCCTTGGGCATCACCAAGCTTGAACTCTTGCCTCTCTTTGTTCTTCTCATATTGATAGCTCCTCGACCTTCGGACACTTCATCCACACAAAACTTTAACAAAAAACTTGTGAGATCCGTTAGTGTAATAAAGCAAATCACTACCTTTAGGTACTGTAATGAACTCATTATTTATTTATATTGGTGTTAAACCTACTTTATTCCAACTTCTCTATGGTTCATACCCCCCGATACTAGCCATAGATTCATCGAAATAAGCAAACAACACACTCAAAACAGAATCTGTTAAGAACAGAACAGTCTGTAGTAATCTGGAAGTTTGGCAAACTTATATAACTGCTAAAATTATGAACTAAATTCGAAAATTTGAAAAATTTGTACAGAAGTAATGTGCAAAAAGTTTGAGACCCATTTGACTTCCCAGTAAAAAATGTAAATTCACGCACTACAGCCAAAGTTTCTTTTTTTGTTTTGCACATAGCAAACAAGCAATCTAATCATCCTAAAACCAAAGCTTGGCACATTTATTTTTATAATACAATGAATATATACAAGGGGATAATTATTTACAGAGAAACTTCCATGAAAAATTCTACATTGTTTCCGTGAGCATGATCACAAGTGCTCAAGGTCGACCCTCACTTCTTCAATGCAAAACCTTCCAATCACTTCTCTTTTTGAAACACTTTTTAGGCATGAGAGGCAAGTAATACTTTTTTGTATTTTCATTTTTTAATTTTTTTGTATGTTTCACCCACAACTAAATAAACAAAAAGGAAAAACAAAATTTACTTAGTGAAGAAAGCAAACAAGCACACACGAAAATATCAACCCCACGCTATTGCTCAATGACAACGGCGCCAGAAAAGAGCTTGATAATCCCCAAGTGCAGGGAATCATCGTAGCACTTTCCAAAGGTGGAGATGATAAGTATGGAGTGTCGAACCCACAAGGAGCTAAAGGTAAGATCAATATTCTATCAAGCCCTATCTGCCACTGATACGACTCTACGTACACCGAACGTTTGCTTCCAACTCGCAATGAGAAATAAAACTATGTTGTGGGTATGAAGAGGATAACTTTGCATGATATCGGAGAGCTAAAATAATAAAGTAGGTGCTGTTATCATAAAGTTCGAATATATTACTAAATAATATAAATAGTGAGTGTGGAACAATGATGGATCGGTGTGCGGAATTGTCCTAGGCAATTGTTAACAAGACAGGTAATCACTATTGCAGTTTCATATGAGGGAGAGGCATAAGCTAACATACTTTCTCTACTTGGATCATATGCACTTATGATTGGAACTCTAGCAAGCATCCGCAACGACTAAAGATTATTAAGGTAAAACCCAACCATAGCATTAAAGCATCAAGTCCTCTTTATTCCCATATGAAACAATCCCTCTTACTCGGCATTTTGATCTGTGGAATACAACTACTTTGACCCAATCCTCGAAGTGGACAAGGTACTGGAGTTTATTTCTCCTAGTCATTCCAGAATAGAATGGCTTGACAGACCACAAGAATAATAGGCATCGACGAACATGGATGCACAACTATTCCTGACTATCAATTGATAGACTAGGGTCGGAATACAGCTAAGGAGGGTCAACTCAAGGAACATATAACTTTCTGAGTTGTGGATGCATATATTAGTATGTAGAGCAAAGCTCAACATTTATTCCGGATAACCCATGCAGAAAGGTAGAACTGGCAGAATCACAATGTAGAATGGAGAACCCATTAAGAGCACTCTGATTGTGATCTTTTGGTTCAGAAGAACTTCTGCCATAAGAAGTTCAAGGTATTTGGAAGAAGGAAATACCACGGACCTCGAGGACTATCGCAAAGGTTACTAATATCCTAAAGGTACGAGCAACACTATCAACACGAGGTAAGTAGAGTGAATCTTGGGTCAAGAACCCAGGAATAGAATACCTACAACTAATTGGCATCACGGGATGCTTTCGAGAACAATGGCCATAATCATCACACCGGGAATACAAAGCATTGCGAGATTACTAGGTGACTCCCTAAGACACCTAGGGTCAAAATAATAGCTCCAACATATATGTCGAGGCAATAGAGTACCTCAACTCAGCAATTAGTGTGATTAATCTGGCCCCAAATGGACATCAGGAACACGGAGGAATGATTGCAAGTGCATCAGATTATCTAGAAACCTGGGATGACTCGGACAGCATAACGGCTGTAAATGCTCAGAAATATTTGAGACATCCTACAAAATAGTGGCATGACCACTCAACATCACAATAACAAGGTTCTGAGGCCAGCTATGAACATACGAAAGTAGTAGAAACTGAACTAAGACTTGAAACTATCAATTCTATAAGTCTATGGATTAGTAACACGTCATCCTGATAGATAGATGAGAAGGCCTAGTTCTTAATCCCCGTAGAAAAGAAGAGGTTGACTCAGATCAGAAGGGCATAAGGTAAAGGAGTAAAAAGAGCCTTACGTTCCCTTCCACAATCAATTCCCTTATATAACTAAACCATTTCTAGACTCAACTTCGACCAGTTTGGCTTGGTAATTCTACAGGTAGTCAGGCTCTGATACCAAAGCTGTCAGGACCCTGATTCCAAGTCACATCGATCTAGCTGGTAACACCTCATATCACTTTGTTGCCTCACGCACGGTATTCCCACGGGTGTCGCCTTACCATGGCCCGGGACCATTTGCGCCTTTTGGCTCACGTATATGATAGTGTCGCTAGCATCCATATGACAGAGAACCCGGGCCGACATGGCTAGTCGTGAACCAAAAGCGGCACTAACCCATGGGGACAGGCATACAAGAATCAACTTCGAGCATGTCGGTCAGCAGCGTGTGAATCCGGGCTGTAGCACTGGGCTAACAGGACTCCGGTAACCCGAGCTGTAGCAGGCTAGGCAGGACTTCGGATGTCACTGCGTGGCATTTCCCCGAAGGGACAGACACATGAACGAAGTGAAACACATGCCGGCCAGTCAAGTGTCCTGAGCAGTAGTGCTGGGCTAGCAGGACTCCGGTGAACCGGGCTGTAGCGGACTACTATGGCTCAAGGAAGCACTAGACTACATTTCCCCATAAGAGAGGCTGCCAAGGATAAACAACTAGATTGTCGGATCCCACACATACCAAGCATTTCAATCATACACACAATATGCTCGATATGGGTAAATACAACATCGCATCACAACAAGACTCTACAACTCAAGTATTTATTCATTAGGCTCCGAGGAGCGAGATGTTACAAACATGGGTCTCATGACCCAACATTCAGAGCATACAAGTCAAAGCACATGCGGAAGCTTAACATGTCTAAGTACAGACATCTACAAATGAAAAAGGCTGAGAAGCCTGACTATCTACAAGACCCTCCCAAGGGTACAAGATCGTAGCTGAGGTAACAAGGTAAACGTCGAAGTCCACGCGGAACTACTAGCGAGACTGAAGTCTCTCTGCAAAAACATAAAATAGGCAAACGTGAGTACAAATGTACCCAGCAAGATTTACATCAGAACTATCTACATATGCATCGGTATCAATAAACGGGTGGTGGAGTTTGACTGCAGCAACCCAGCTTTGACTCGGTGGCTATCCTGAACTACGACTGCAAGTAACTCTTTTGAGGTGGCGCACACGAGTCCACATATTCACCATATCAATACACCACTATGGATCCTCTCCCATCTCCCTACGAGAACGCCATCCATAGCACTCACGCTTATCTTGCGCATTTTAGAGTATCCACTTTCACTTGTCTATGAACTATGCAAGGGGTCCAAGTTTCCATTTCCGAGGAATCCGGCTCTTTGAATAGATAATGATAACCCTGCAGGGGTGTACTTCTTCACACACGCTCTCGCCACTTATCGCCCTGTACACGTCATGTACCTCGGCAACCTTCAAGCGGAAGCCGGGCGAGGGAGTCGGCCACGACCTAACTAACCACACAAGTCTCTCGTCCAGGTTTATCGCCTATTCGGGTTCCATCCACAAGGAGATCCGGCCGGGGTGTCGCTCACGGCACCAAACGATGTGTGCAGGATTCCCAAGCCCACCTCGACGGATGGATCTACGCTTGGTACACCGTGCCACAATGCCTAGTCTGTACCAAGCCCACCTGTACTGGGTGCCACTTGGTAGACTACTAACACTACCTACAAACACTAGAAACTAGTTGCAACTCCTGGACAGAGATCGAGTTGATTAATAAGCCGAGAGGGGTCGAGTTACCGGAACCCAATGTGTGGTAGTAACTGTTCATGGATCACAAAGACAGAACTCAGTTCCTGAGGACGGTTTCAATGAGACAACCCACCATGTACTCCTACATGGCCTCTCATCGCTACCTTTACCAAATCGTGTTCACACACTTAGCTCTCAACAGTAGGACATGTTCACACACCTCTAATTCATCCCCGATGAATCAGACCTGACACAACTCTAAGCAATAGCATGCATGACAAACCAGCATGAATGAGTAGGCACATCAGGGCTCAAACAACTCCTACTCATGCTAGTGGGTTTCATCTATTTACTGTGGCAATGACAGGTCATGCAGAGGAAAGGGGTTCAGCTACCGCAGCATGTAACAGTTGAAACGTTGTTGTCCTAATGCGGTAAAAGAGAGCAGGAGCGAGAGAGTGGGATTGTATCGTAATGAACAAGGGGGTTTTGCTTGCCTGTTACTTCTGAAGATAGTATAGTTCTTCATCGGTGTCATCGATCAAATCGTCGAAACCACGTTTAACGAGAGGGGACAAATACCAGCAACACAGAAAGACACACAATCAATGTAATGCACAATATGATGCATGATCATGACATGGTAAAATGAGTGTGTTGGGCTAATGCAACAACAACCAGATGGGTTTGAGCTATTTTGAACCAAAGATTCAAAGTTCAAACTCATTTGTGATCTTAAATAGTGCCTTATCATCTTTTGCACTAAACAGCAGGTTAACTTGTTTAAACATGCATGAAACCAGTACAGATGGATAGATTGGATTTTTCTGATCATTTTTCATATATAAATTATTTCATTTTGAGCTATAGATTATTTTCTATGATTTTTTGAAGTTTGTAGCATTTTCTGGAATTTCCTGAATAAACTTAAATCCAGAAAATGTTTCATTGCATCAGCATTATGTCACAGTGACGTCAGCGAGTCAACAGGGCGGCCAGGGTCAAACCTGACCTGCGGGGCCCATTGGTCAGTGAGCCTGTGTTAGTCAGGTCGCCGACAGGTGGGCCCGGTCAACGTTGACTAAGTCAAAGTCAAGCTGACACGTGGGGCCACATGCTTAGCACTAATCTAAACAGAAAAATTAAGCTAACCTAAATGGGCGCTGGGGCCCGTATGTCAGTGAGGTAGGGAGGTTAGTTAGCCCCGTCATTAGAGCTAATGATGGTGTCACGTCAGCGGTCACCGGGGTTAGTCGCCGGTGACCTCAATCGACGGCGGAGACACATCGGAATCGCTGCTCCGGCAGCGGTTCGATGCGCCGATGGTACAAGTGGAGAGCTCACGCTCGTGCGCGACTAGGGGAGGCCTCGGGAGGCTATGGAGTGGCCGGGGACGACGACCACGGTGGCTTTGGCGGCGGCCGGAGCTTGGGCCAGCACGGGAGCGGTGGCTGCAACGCGTTAGCCAGAGAGCAGAGGAGCGTGTAAAGATCCTGGGGACCTGGAGAGCACGCGGGGGCTACTTGAGTGAGCGGAAGAGCTCCGGGGCGCGAGGTTCGCCGGCCATGGCGATGGCCGGAGCTCGATGCTTGCGGGGACGGCAGCTACGGCACGAGAACGAGCAGGGGAGGCGGGGGGAAACGAAGGAGTCCTCACAACGAAGTGGTTTAGCAGCTCAGACGGCTCGGGGAGGCCCTCTTCAGCACGAATCGACGGCGGCGATCCACGGGTTGCCAGCGAGGAAGACGATGATGCTGACGGCGCTGCAGTGCGCCCAGGCTTCTGATCTTCAGCGTTCAGACGAGGACGAGCTTCTCTCCGTGGCTGGACACGGCGCGGGACCTAGGGTGTGCGGTGGCTACGGGTTCCACGGCGGCGAGCGCTTGACGGTTGCGGACATGGCGAGGAGAGGGCGAGAGAGAGGGCAGAGGGGGAGAGTGAAATGTCCAGGGGTTCGGGGCGGCGCCGAAGAGAAGGCCCGAGGCGTCGCGGTGGCCTCGATGACGCAGGCGAGCAGGGAGGTGCGTGGCGCCGCGGGCGCGTGTGCGCTGTCTGCCTCCTCTGCCTACTGGCAGAGGTAGGTGATGACTGGCACGGGCCAGGTGGGCTGGGCAGCACAACTGGGCCGCTGGGCTGTAGGTAAGCGCCAGGTAGGTCTTCTGCTCTTTTTTAATTTTTCTTCTGTTTTGTTTTATTTAATTGCCACTGAATTCAAATTCAAACAAATTTGAAATCAGTGCCAAAACTCCCCTGGATAATTTTATGTCACTTAAGGTCTACTCCTCATATACATAAAATATGTCAGGGCATTTGAAAATATATTCATTATATATTATGAATATAACTCCAAATTCAAATAGAATATTGATTTAAAATCAGAGCCCAAATAATTCCTTAGAAATGTTCCAAAATTTTGGTTTGATTTATAACTCTTGCCAAAATTGTTAGAGCTATTTCTAGGGCATTTTGGATTTACTGATTGCAATTTTAGGGTTTCTTGCCCTTTTATTAAAATGATTTCCGAGGCTTTCAATTTCCTCATTTCAACTTTCGGAATATAGACATGATGCACACATGAAGCTAGCCTAGAGCATTACCAGAAGCTAGGGATGTGACAGCTCACCCCTACTAAACAAGAATCTCGTCCCGAGATTCAAGTGTAGGGTAAGATGATGGGGGAACGCAACTAACGCAATCTTCACGATCCATGTTGCACTTCAAATGAACGTTGATTCAATCACCATCTTTGTCTCAATGTCTTGCCCCAAGAACTCCAACTAACATGACAATGAGAGGAGAAGGAAAACTCGAGAGGGATCGATCTTATCGAAGGTCGAACAACTCAGGATCAATTCACGGAGTGAGACATTGAAACATCTCTCGAGCTGAGACACAAAACATACATCAGGAGGGATGGAGTGGAACAGAGAACACTACAATGATTCGGGTCTATTGCAACAAAATTGTTCGTCGCAATACATGCTGATTTGTGGCGATAAGTACCTATTGCCACGAAACAACATTCGTTGGCAGCCGTTGTGACTGGACAGATGGTAATAGGTTATTGCCACAAAAAGCAATTGTGACAATAAAGTGTGCTACTGCAACAACCATGTGGGAAGTTGCCACATGTTTTCCCGTGGCAACACTCACCTGATGCCACAATTTGCTTTGTGGAGATAGGTTAATGCAACATGTAACAAATCATGGCGACTAGTAGCTCGCGGGCGATAGACATTTGTGGCAACACCCTATGCCAACGATGTTTGTTTCATGGCGCATACTCTTCCGTGGCAATAGTCAATTGTTGCAATAAACTATGGCAACAATCCTTACTTTTGTGGCATTAGGCATTTTGCTACGAACCGCTACACTTCTGGCATTAAGTTATGGCGACAAATATTCCAGTTGTCGTAACAGGAGATTGCAACATACTAGTTTTGGTGGTGATAAATAGATATCACAACGGGTGAACTGTTTGTAGCGAGAAACTATTGCGACAATATAAAATTTTCATGGTGCTAACATGTGGCAACCAAAAGTGGGTTGTGGTAATATCCTATTGCAACTGTAAAAAAATATAGAGGAATTCAATTACAATATTCAAAACCATACGTATAATATGTAGATTCATAAAATTCATAATTCTCATAGCAAATATCCATCAAATGAAAATCAAATGTAATTTAGCCATCCTAATTAAGTGCCAAGACTAAATTGCCCGTGATCCAGAGTCCAGTCCATCTAGTTCTTTGGATCCTGCAATCAAGAAATAAAAAAAATAGTTCTATTTAATGAGTCCAACATAACATACGCCATACAATTTTTCCAGACCCATTGTTAAAAAGAACTATTGCTAGACTAACTGGAGTAATACTGTGTCAGCAGGCATGTAACTGAGGGATCAGAACAGTTTTACAAGTGTAAATGTCTAAAGCATAAGCACAAGTACATGTACTAAAAGCTTCACCTATTGATTTAAGTTGTGACTCAATCTATAGTTTCAGTTAAGTTCATGTCCCTAGCTGGCACATATTTGTTTTCTGTAAGTTCTGACTCGATGCAGTAACAACACATGGTGAAAAAGAAGAAGCAGCTAGTTAATTAGGAAGGCCAATGAGGTAAATATAAAATGCAGGTGATCATGAAGAGAAAGCAATGTTGTGACCTACCATTGCTTCAAACATTTGAGAATTCTTTGTTGCAGCTTGTATGAGCGCATTTGGGGAAATAACAATTAGCCTTCCACCTTGAGTCTTATTAGGACTAGATCTCTGTAAAAGAGTATTTTGTAAGTTTGTACTACTATTTTCTTTCTCAATCCTCTTCGTAGTCACCTGCAAATAGAAGTGCACTTTTAGCAATGTACTAGTAAATGTGCATGTGCAATGCACGTCTTGACTAATACTCCCTCCGTCCCAAAATTCTTGTCTTAGATTTGTCTAGATATAGAAGTATCTAATACTAAAACGTGAATTGATACATCCATATTTAGACAAATCTAAGACAAGAATTTTGGGACGGAGCGAGTATTACAATCGTATGTGAAACTTCACTTGTGTATGTATTCAATGTGCACCAGTGAATTAATCATGTGAAATCAGCAAATATACAGTAAACTTTACAAATCGATCTAACAGAAGATCAAACATTACCCTGGTCATAGCGAAGTTTTAGCTTGTAGTGTAGCAAGTTCTTCATCTTCAGCTGTAGCTTTCTGTGGAGCAGGGAGAATTGCTTGCTTGTTTACAAGACACACTGCTACCTCCAATTCTTCAAGTTCCTCCTTTGGTTAATCCTGCACATTTTGTGCAATAGTATTAATGATAAGTAACTCAGCTAAAACAACGAAATGGAAGATTGTAATAAATCTTAAATATTACCTTGTTCAAATTAGCAAAAGCAAGAGGATCTGAAAATGCATCATTAATTTGTTTCATATGTCTAGTCAGTTTGTTAATTCCACCCATATCTTTTCAACGCACCAATATTTGAACAATATGCATGTAGCAATCAAAATAACTAATTTGCAAGGCTGAAAAGCTACACATGAAGCATTTGCAAGACCGTGACCATAGTAATGGTACACCTGGGAACGAAATTGGAGATCATAGTGACAGAGCTAAAATAAAGTAGTTGGGCGCAAGAGAAAAGCTCCACATACAGTGAGATGGCTCATACGTCCATAAGACTACATGGTGTTTGTTTGGATCAACTATTTTTTCCAATCGACAAAGCCCAAGTCCAAAATCAAAAATATCAAGATGTATTGACAGTTATCGAACTTGCAAGATATATTCTTTAAGCTTGATTTGTCCAAAATCATCTTAAACTTTCACAAATCGGAAAAGGTGGGTGGATTTCCTCCTATGATAAATAAAGAATGGAAAAAATATGTAATGATAATTTTGTATCCCTGGTTACTTCCAAACACTAAATTAAGAACTGAGACACGTAATTACCAAGTATTTTACAAGATCCATGATTATTTCATCATACAGTAAAATAGCAATGGAGACAACAACTAATGAGTAATGACCAAGGGTCTTTTCAAAACATCCTGCATCCGAATAAATCATCAACACTAACCAAGGGCCTGAAGCTGCTGATTTTCTCCTATTGGCTCTAAAGCATGATTCAGTTAAAACGGACGTTTAGTTCAAATCCACCAAAATCCCAAGAGAAATGCAAAACATTTTAGTGCATATGGTAGACAAAAAATGCAGTTTCGGCAATGAAACTACCTTTGCAGGCTTGACGTTTCCTTGCGCGAGGCGGTGGTGGTGCGCGCCACCTTGTTCACCTTGCTGGTCATCATGCCCAATAAACCTAAGAAGGTGGACCATGTTCAGCATCTTTTTTGTACTAAGAAAAATAATAATATGTATGCTTGTCAATTAGAGGCCCACAACAACACTTTCTATTGACTTCAATATTTGAAAATTTATTTTCTTCCCACGGGACATTTTTTGTATGAAACAGTATTAGAGAAATTCAGTTAAACAGACATTAATTATGCTCATATCCACCAAAATCCCAAGGGAATGCAAAACATTTGAGTGCATATGGTAGAAAAAAATACAGTTTTGGCGGCGAAACTACTTTTGTGGGCTTGGCCAGTCCTTGTGCATGGCGGTGGTCATGAGCTCCACCGGCTTCGCCTTGCTGGTAATCGTGCTCAATAAACCTGGGAGCAAGAAGGTTGAACATGTTCATCATTTTTTTGTAGTGTCCAAAATAATAATATGTATACTTATCAATTAGAGGTCGACAACATCACTTTCCATTCACATTTTAAAGTTTAGTTTTTTCCTTAGTAAGAACAAAAATCATGCTAGGAAAACAAATTTTACTCAATGATTAGTTTAACTGTTGAGCAAATAGTTACAGGTTCAGCTGACACCTTTGTGTTTTTGTTACTGATTTGTAGCTCCTCTGTTTTTCTCTTCTTTGTAGGCTGAGAGTATATCCAACCTTTGATAAAGTTTTGAACGTTCAAAGTTCTGAATCTATATGTTAGATTTATCTAGCTTTTTTCTAGGCCGAGAGTATATCCACACCCTTTTAAGGAAGTCAATGGACAGAAAATTAGTAGAAGAACGGTAGATACGGTGTGTTTCGGGATACAACTGTAACCGCAAATGGGGTTTCTTTGATTCTGAAAGTTTGCATTGCAAATTCTCTTGTCAGAAGCAACTCGATGAGAACCTGTAATATTTGTTGCAACAACATCAACCACAGCGTGGAGCAGAGGAAGAATAGCCCAGCAATTGCATGGCCTGCAAACCAAAAATTAGGACCAAATTATAGAGAGTTCTATAGGACTTCAATGGATGGGAAATTTCAGGAGAATCCTTCAATGTTCATAAGAATCCGAAGAAACAAAACATATAGGCTAGTATGACACGGAGGCCCATGCCACATGACGCCGGAAGCGGGAGGAACGTGCCTCCTTCACGCATGACGCCCTCCGCCACGCAGCCGCCACGGCACTGTTGAGCGCCCGCGCCATAAGGCCTGCCACGTGCAGCTTCGCCGCCGAGCCCCTCACACATGTCTCCTCCTCTATTCTCTCTGTTCTATTTCTCTTCTGGAGCAGATTCATTTATCTCCCCATGATCCAATCGCACTATCAAAGGTCATGATTGTACCACACTGGGTCAATTACTTCTCACTTTTCTCTCAAGTTTCTCACATCTCTACTTTGCTTCTTTGAGTCCAATTGTTTTGGGTGAACAATTCTTCAGTTAACCTCCACGGTACACAGCTTGTTTCTATGGACGCCGGGCCAATAATTAATACCTTTTGTTTCGATTTAAAATTATCATTAAGACGAATATGCAGAACAGAATCATACAGACACATATTAACAGAAAACACATCTAGGAGTAGATGGAACTTTATCTGAAGCCACACGACGCGGACTTCAATTTAGCCTAGGCAATCTAACGAAAACTACAGAGATGCCGCCGGTCCAGGTGCCAGGAACTTGGAGGGCTATACAAGTTGCAGCCAAATTGGCTTCCAATTGAAGTAGGAAAGTAGGGAATACACACACACACAAAAAAAAGATCGATCTACATCGCTCGCTATGGAGGTTCAGGGATGCGGCTTAGTGATGAACCTGGTCGTGGCGTCTCCACCTCCAGGTCGGCCATGTGGCGAGTAGCCCCGGCGTAGGCAGGCCAGCACTGTGCTCGCGATGCAGGGAAGAAGACGGGAACTCCGTCGGCGCTGACGCCAGACCGCATCACTGCCGCTGGCAGCATGGTCGAGGACACGGAGACGCGGCCCGCGTCGGCGGGCATAGAGGAGAGGGCGAGATCGAGGACGACGAATCCTCGTCGTGCAGTGGACTCCGGTGTGGTTCGCTGTGTTAACGCCGTGACGGAGGAACCAGGACGAGAGCTCAGATCCAATCGCCCTAAAGACGCCGTGTGATTTGGTTTAGAATAGTATAATCGTGGGTAGTTAGGAAGGCAAGGATAAATAGACTTTTCTTGGTGGGAACACAAAATATTGGCGCAAACTACAGTAAACCAAAACTAGGTGGTGGGAAAGTAATTATTTTTGGATGGAATGTTTATAGAATAATAAAATAAGTTGGAAAAAGAATATTTCAAAGCAATATGATATATATATATGCTCCTAAAAATAATGTTACTAAAATATGTTTGTCAAAAGTTATTTATTGTTGAAAAGACCACCAAATCCGAGAATCATGGAGGGGCGATCCGGCGCCTTCCCCTCTAACTTTCTCGCCGTTGATATTTGTATATTTCTTATTTATACATTGTTTCCCGGTTATTTAGTATACATGTATGATACGTATAAGTAGTTCAATGTGACCAATCCAGGGCATCATATGTTTAGAGGATACCATATTTTGCATTGTTGTTGTCATTAAGTGTTTTCAAGTCCCGACAAATCTCCTCACGGCTGTCATCTTCCTTTCGAACTAGATCGGGAGATTCCCGATGAATCGTCTCACACCTGTCATCTTCCTAAGTACGGCGGTAGGCGGCGTGTGGGAAGCTCGCATCCATGGCCGGTGGAGAGGCTCGAGCTCGCGGGCGAAGGTCGGGAAGAGGGACAGAGGAACTGCTTGGTCAACACCGAGGATGGAGGAAGAGGGCGACGGGAGCCATGGCCGACCAGGAGCGGCGTGCAACGTCAGAGGGGCGGCTCGCCGGACGGGGCTTGCCGTCCCGCAGAAGTAGGGGTTGCCACCGGTGCTAGAGCATTGTCGCCGGACGACCCGGCTGTAGGTACAACCAGGTTTGCACTACAATTTCAGAAAATCATTTCCGAAAGTAGCAAAAACTTGGCCAATTTTGAACTATAGCCCACAGAAACCTGATGTGGCCCTCACTTTAAAACTACTAGGTTATATTCTTGCCTTGAAACACAAATACAGATAGGATGGGTTGATGAGATGGTGGATCTATGTCAGTGTTGATCTCACATTTTGACCTTGAAATGGGGTGATCTAAACATCTTTCATCTTACGAACAATTCGTGGAGAGTTCCTCCGTGGTAGAGTACGTCCAACATAATCATGTCATTTTTGTTTCAACGAAAACCATAGAGATTAAACTGTGTAAATTAATAACCAAACCAACTTCGTTCTGAGATCTTTTGTGTTAGAACGTGTTGTTACATCCTGGATCTACAATTGTGTATCTTTGTTTACTTCTTAGTTGGCATGACAAAATTCAAACTTTGAGAACAAATATTGCTTTGCAATGAAGTTAAATTTAGTCCTAGCATTTCACACACAAAATAAATCTCATCCGGCCAGCAAGAAAATTGGAGCAATTTAAAAATAATTTAATTACTCCTTAGAGCTCGCAAAAAATACAACTTAATATCTATAAATTTGAATAATATATTTTTCCACTGTTTTAGTTGTAACTAATGCAACATCGCACCGATGTTGCAATATCTTTTCGAATATTACCACGAATAGTTATCCAGTTGAAATACCTAGTCTCTATTGCAACAAAATGACTGCTTCGCGCAACAAATTTTTTTTTGTCGCAATATCGCTACTATATTGCAACGCCGATTTAGTTTGTTGCAATAGCTAGCCACTTTTTTGCAACAATATTTGTAAGTAATGCAACGTCATGCCTGTGTTGCAATATCTTTCCGAATATTGCCACAGATAGTTATTCTGTTGAAATACCTAGTCTCTATTACAACAAAATGACTGCTCTCACTCAACGGAATCTGTTTGTCGCAATACCGCTGCCATATTGCAACGCCGATATAGTTTGTTGCAATATGAGGCCTCTATTGCAACAAAGTTAGTATTTATCGTCACCAAACTAAGTTATGGCAATATGTGCGACCTATTACCACAACGAGAGAATTTGTGGTAATATTGTGTTTTATTGCAACAAAACGTAGTTGTAGCAATAAATTTTGTTGCAATAGACCGGAATCCTTGTAGTGGAACGAGGATTCAAGTTGATAAGCACAATTCCACACTGAATAAGATGGTGCATGGCTTCAAAGTAGCAAGGAGTTAATTGCCGTGACTCCATAACGGGGCACCTTAGGGAAGGTGGCTCGTAGAATTATTCCCTTAAGTGGCAAAAAGAATTACTTTTGACACATAGATCATTGAAACTCTTCATACCAGCCTGAGGCAAATCACAATTGATCGTTTGAAAGAATTCGAGAGGATGGCATACTTAGTTTGGAAATGAAACTACGGTTATAGAACAACTCGGCAAATGGAAGGCACATTCTAGTTGAAACCAAGGATATAACCTAGTGACTGAGCGTTCTTTCAAGAATTTGAGCATTTCCATATTCATCAAGGTTTTACCAGCATCTATGCCAAGATCCTGGTGACACCTCGTACTACCATGATGAATAACGATGGAGGGTGCAGGTGCAGAGGAGGATAACACTTTCTCAGATTTTACCTTGACGATGCCAAGGAAACAAAATCTGGAGGATCAACCGAGAGACATTTAGCACTCCGCTTCTAATGTTCTGTTTGATGTTCTAGCTACCATTGTCATGCTTAAAAGCTCAACATGGCCATCAAATAAAGGTCGGACTTCGGGAGCACCAGAATCCATAAGGAAAACTACGGAAGCAAATCCTACGAAATCCTTATGGGGAGGTGGCCAACTTTCTCAATCAAGATACTACAATAATAGGTCTTCTGGCTGCGTGTGTAGGCCACGACATCCACTTACCGGGTTACAGAGAGACCATTAGTATAGTTCTTGGGAAAATGTTCCAACCATCATATCTGCCTGAGATTCAGATCTGGTTGGTGTCAGGATATTCCAGACTCATCGAATCTAGAAAGAAAAGTGAAAGTTTGCAACACAAATCGACGAGATTACGTTGCGAGATTCTCGGGAAATGAACTACGATAGCAAGCTCCAAAAGATGAGCTGGTTCTGCTACAAGCATGTGAACACGCTGTCCCAGACAAGCATGGTCACCTGGTAGTCTTACA